>NW_009943293.1:368-9302 GCF_000696875.1 Nestor notabilis
GAGCGTGCACCCCGTTAATGGTGTGTTTCACTGTGCTTTCACCATCCAGTTGATTTTTTTGGAGGTGGGAAAGGAAAAATAATAATAATTTCTACCATTACAGAATCACAAAATTGTTAGGGTTAGAACAGACTTTAAGAACATCCAGTTCCAACCCCCTGCCATTGGTCACACTAGGCTGTTGCCCAAGGCTCTGTCCAGCCTGGCCTTGAACACTGCCAGGGATGGAGCAATTACCACTTCTGTGGGCAGCCTGTTCCAGTGCCTCAGCACGCTCACAGTAAAGAACTTCTTCCTTATATCTAACCTGAACTTCTGTTTAAGCCCATTGCCCCTTATCCTATCACTGCAGTCACTGACGAAGAGTCCCTCACTGGTATCTCTGTAAGCCCCCTTCAGGTATTGGAAGGCTGCTTTCATTGCATTAATTATTCGTTGGGGGGGGATTAATTTGAATTTGCTCAGTATGAAAAATTACATACAGATCTTTTTTCCAGTTCAGTAGGTTATTAAATTATGTTCATACTGTATTTCAGTACGATATAGGGACCTGCTTGGCACCTGCATGTGAATGTAAGCTTTCAATACAAAGCCTCATGTACAGTTTAATTTCCACAGCTTAATTTTCAGGTTAATTTCAGTAGCCTCATTACAAAGCATAACATGATGTTTCAAATCTTATTTTCATGCCTTAGTTTGTCCAGAAGCTGAATTTTTGCCTAAATGATGTGAATAGAATTGGCTTTCTAGCAGAAATGTTGTAGCAGATTTGTATGGAAAATGGGTAGCTTTCTTTGCTAAGTCGTACGTTGTTGAGGACATAACTGTACCTGATAACAAAATAACATCTGTCAAACTGACACTTTTTTAACACCTAGCTTCAATATCATGCAGCAATTGCCTGGCTTGTGAGCCTGAAAGCATGAGGGAATTGCATGATGAGAACAAGCTATTCTTCAGTCCTTATGATCCATCTTGCAATTGTGGCTGTGAGACAGAGTTCCCCTGAGGCTTATCTATCTCTGTAGATTTGTCAGCTCCTGTTTTCATGGCAGCTCTGTGAAGAAAATCCTCATGTTTGGCTCCTTAAATTAATAATAATCACCTTTGGATGAAAAATTCACTGTAAACTGTCTTAAACTACCATTCAAACCATGCTTAGCTTTTAAGAAAATCACACTGTTGAATAAATGAGCATTCTTGGCTAAGCACATGCTGTTGTTTGAATTGTTAGGACAGCTTTGGCAGAAGGTACTGTGAGGCTGGGCTTTTTTTCCGTTCAGCTCATGAGCCAAAAACCCAAAAAAAACTAACATTATCCATTATGGTTAAAATTTTTAAAGATACAAGAACCAGAATAAGTTGAAGTACACAATTCCCTAAATACATGTTTAGAGAAAAAGAGAAAGCAGCAGCAAACGTAGGGGTTTTTTTGGGAGCGGTGTGGTTGGTATGTTTGAAATCACAGGTTAAAGCCAGTTCATCCTACCCTGAATGCTGTAGGAGGAGCCTGTCTTGTGCATCCTAATTTGCAGTCTCACCGAGTGCAAGAATTAATCAAAAGTATTTTTCTTCTAATTTGTGTGCCTTGAAAGCAACCTCCAGCAGGACAAGGTGCTGCCAGGCACTCAGTAGCTGTAGCTGTCCTGTGGGCAGCAGTGGCCTTTAGTGTGTTTGGCAGGTTGTTATCACTGCTGCTGAGTTCGGCTGGAAAGAAAGGACGCTTCTAATCTTTCCTGACAGCTGCTCACTAATTAGAGAAAAATCCTGAGGTCTTTGTGGAAACGTTTTCTTTCTCCAGTTTGTATTTCTTCTGTGGCAAGTATGACGAGGTTATCCAAGGGCTGTCTTATTTACTAGCTCTTCTTTGCCTGCATCACACTGTCAGATTGCTTTGGGGTGTATTTTAGTATGAAGTTCTGCACTTTAAATTTACCCAGACAAAAAGCTGTCAATAAATTTTACTATTACAAATGTTTTCAGTGAAGTTAGGCTATTTACACCAGCACTGGCATGTCTGTGTAGCTATTGTCTACACTGTGGCAACAGTATTGCTCATGGCTGTCAACAGCAGCAGTTCCTTAGTTCTTCCTTTTTTCAGCTCATCTACAGAGTGATATTTATAGGAACTTACATGTTGGACCTTTGTCAGGAAGTTGTTAGTAAGCCAGCATCATTTGGTATCGTGTTGGCTTCCAGTGCCATGAGCAGCTCAGCTCTTGAACGAAAAGCTGTGTTTCAAGAATTGGCTGTATAAAGCTGAGCAGTGGGTGTAAACTAAGGTCTCTTTGGCACTTTAGTCTCGTCTCTCAAGTGACTGCTATACTGATGTGAAAGAGCAAAAATGTGTTACTACCTTCCCAAAGCATTCTGAGCAGTGCTGTATGCAAGCCACTTCTTTCTTTAATTCAGATTGGCTCAACTGACTGGAATATGATATTGTGCTGAATGCTAATAAATACTTTCGTTTTCTTATTAGGATGCAAGTGGATCCTCTGAAAAGGCAGCCACAGATCCCAGTGGTGAAAATAAGAAACTCAACAAATCCCAGCAGCTGAAACGAGTGTTTAAAGAATACGGTGCTGTAGGGGTTTCATTCCATGTTGGAATTTCATTAGTATCTCTAGGTATCTTCTACCTGGCTGTGTCAAGGTGAGGTTTTTACAGTTGTCTGTAGCCACTAGGTAACAGTTTAGCCACGAAAAATATCTTACCATTGTGCTTATTTCTGCAAGGGGACATTTACTCTGTGCCCATTTGATTTATACACAGTAATCTTCTGTATTTTGAGTTTAGATGGATCTGTAAATGGATCTAATCTCCCATCAGGCATGAGAGAAGTTAGATGTACGTGATCTTTTTGCATAGGTCCAAGATCCATGGTGGGCAGGTGAAAACAGCAGAGTGGAGACTGCACCGGAGTAACTGAACAGATGAAAGAATTCATTTTTGTTCTGCAGAGATATCTTTTGTTCTCATGCAGTAGCATGGTCTGTAGAGATAGAGCCATACAGAAGTGCTGGTGCTTAGAGATAAATTTGTTTTTCTGGGTGTTGACTTCTGTTTTTGCAGTTGAACTGCAGAAGGTAACAGCCACTAAAACAGGATTAGATTAAAAAAGAAAATACTGGATAACCATATAGGAGTCAGGTGGGAAATTGTGTCTGTGGCTCCTGGTGGGAATGCCTCAGTTATAAATACATCTGTTGAGCATGAGGTATTCCAGCTGAGGAGATAGGGAAACACACTATTTCTCAAAGTATTCCCTGCTGCGTACTCTTGCCTTTAGTGGGGGCATGTGAATGCTGATTTCTCTCATGTAGTACATTGTGGCACACACAGGGTGACAATGAGTTCTTTTATATCCTTCAGGTATGATTTAACAGCTTACTTTGGAAAATTACTCCAAATGTAGGAACTTTGATGAAAGCTGTTACGTCTGCAGAGAATTAAAATATTAATGGATTTGGTGGATAACACTGATTTGAGATCCATAATACTTCCTTCACTTGCTTGATTTTTAGATAATTGTAATTTTCTCAGGTTTTGCTCCTTTGTTAGAGCACCCTAAGCCTAGCAACAGGTACTTTATTTGGTTTGGGTCAATCAAGACACAAAGAGGCTTTACTGTAAATCTTAGGAAGATGAATTTCTAACACCAGTTCACAAATTTCTAACTTTTTTAAAATTCAGAAGTAGAGAAGCAGATTCTTTTTTCTCTGAAGGTTGAACATGGGGCTGGGTATTCTCCATGCATATGCTGCAGCTATACAGCTGTAAAACTAAGAGTATATTTGACTGCACAGTAACTTGTCCTTATATTTAAGGGGAAAAAAGTGCATTTGATAATATTGCATGTGTTGTTGCTACGGAAGTAACTTAAAGCTGTTAAAAACTAATTCATTGAGTTTCTGATTTAACGATATCTAATTTATAAATAAATTTATAATAAATTCCAGTTGGGTGCCATGTAAAATTCCCTGGAAAAGAAAACATAGCATTTTATATTCTTTTAGCACGCAACCTTAAAATAAACTAAAGAGATCTTGTATTCTTTTTCCCCAGTGGAGTGGATATGACTGCAGTTCTCTTCAAACTTGGTTTCAGTGACTCATCGTTGCAATCTAAAATGGCAGCTGGCACAAGCACCTTTGTGCTGGCATATGCCATTCACAAGTTGTTCGCTCCAGTAAGAATCAGCATTACCATAGTTTCTGTGCCGTTTATTGTCCAGTACTGCCGGAAGATTGGCTTCTTCAAACCTCCTACCCCAAATCCATGAGGATTTCTTAGCAATTTTTACTTTTTTTTTTTTTTTTTTTTTAATGCTCTATATCCACATAGCTTTTCAGATTGTTAAATTTCTTTAAAAGACTTGATTGGATCCATGTAAATGCTGACCTCCTCTTGCATTTCTTACGTGTTTTTTCAGGTGAATGGTACACTGTGAAAAGTGCTGTCCATTTTGCCACCTCTTCTTTAGAAAAGCCTGTTAAAATAGTTTTCACTGCAAGTGGTAATATAAATTCTTGACGATGAGCAATGTCTTTAGAACACACAGTTCTAGGACTTTATAATCTAGCTTTTGGGGCCTTAATTTTTTTCCTTGTCAAAATAGAGTGTCAGCATTGGTTTGTGTCTGTGTATATGGGAAACAGAGTATTCCCTTGCTAATAGGCTGTGGGATTAACAGTAACCTGCTATATGAATAGTTCCTTTGGTAAGGGTATATACTGGAATCTAAAGTGGTAGGTGGGTGTTTCTTTTGTTGTAAAAGGCCTACATCATGACCACAGTCTTGCAGCACAAGACACATGCTGAGTTAACTTAGGCAGGAGTACCCTGCCTACTTAATAATTGCACAGTGATAATTGTTTTAGCCGGAACAGGCAGTGCACTGTTCTGAAACTACAGCTCCTTTGAGGTGCTTCCATGTTTCAAGAATTTATTTGAAAATGGGTTTATTTATAGGCTAGGAGCTGGCCTTACTAAAGTCCTTTTTGTGTTGTTTTTTTGGTTTTTTTTTTTTTTAATGCCTATAGTCTCAAGGAATCCTGAGTCTGCTGAAATCAGTGTAACCAGAATTACCTCCTGTGGGAACATACTCCAAAGACTATCAAGTCAGAGGCAAGGTAGCTTTGGGCGTTTAATGCATTGAGATCTGGCTTTGTACTAGGCACATTTTTTAATCTGGAAATTTATCCTAGCAGCTTTCTGCTTCTGTGGATGAAACTCAAATCTGCACCTGAAGTCCAGACACTGTAATTCATAGGTTCTCAAGAGCCATTCCTGTGCTTTTATCTGACAGACTGTTGAATGTACCAACTAGAGGTGCTTTTCAGTCTTCCTATTTGGGCACTATTCCTATTAGAATGCAGCTCCATGTGCATATATTCACATACCACTTTCCAGTTATCCTAAAGACTGGATCCAGTTTTACCACAACGTACACATTGTGGTAAACTTGGGTTTCAGACTTAGGACTGTGTTGCTGTGAGGTAGCTTGAGCCAAATCTGTCAGACTTTAGGATCTGTTCCTCTTTCTAGGTCTGCTCTTTTACATTGGCCTCTGTGTTTATACTTACCCCAAGGTGGCTCTGACACAATCGGTTCATTTAAGAATCTGATTAAAGTAAAATAGCAGGAAATTTCCCTGAAATGTAGTGAACTGAGAGAAAGGGAAAACTGTAGAAGAGTTAGTTTACTTCCTTTGCGCTGTGGAAGCAAGCTGATACTAGAGACTGCCCCCTCAAAACAAGGAATCCCTTGGTCTGTGGGGCTGTGCTGTTAGCCCAGTTGAGGAGTTAGTGTCTTAGGGTGCAAACAGTTCCTGCAGTGAGCAGATACACATGCTGGAGGGTTAATGTATAATGCAGACATAGCCATCCATGGCACGTGTAAAGATATTTCACACAGTTTTTAACAGCCACAGGAGCAGGGCATACTGAGGATTAGCCTTGCAGTGTGGCCTGTGGGACCTGTAAGCTGTATCACCTAAGAGAACTTAGGTCATGCACAGCTGCTTGACTTGCTTGCTAGAATATGGAGCCAATGCTCTGGTGCTTCAAATACCCATCTGTGGAGGAATGGCTGTCATATTAACTTGAACTAGCTGCTTATTCCCCCTAAAGAAATGAAATTCAGCTGACTTGTTTGTGTTGCATGCTTGTTCACAGTATGGCTGCTGAAGCCAGCAGCTTGGCCAGGGCACTAGCTTCAGCGTGCCAGCTATAGAGCATAAGGAAGCTCTGCCTTTACCCCTGACTAACCTGTGTGATTATACCTGTTATGTGGATGGAAGCTTAATTAATGCAGTTCTTACCTATCAAACACTGCACTATCTACACCACAGTTAAAGGGTTACCATGGTATGACAATGTGCAATCAACACTACTGTAACTTTCTATGATTTCCTACATTGTAGAACAGGTAGTGTCTCTTTAACTTTCAAGTGGGCAGTCATTGTTTGTTAAGAGTAAGTTTTACTTTGGCTTTTTGCCCCCCCCTCTTCTGGTCACAGAAGCCTTTGTGCTTTGTTTCTTTTCTGCATGATGTCTCTGTTTGTATCAGTTCAGGGTGATGTTCTGTTAACAAGGATAACAGAAAAATTCCAGAATAAACATGTGGCAGCCTTGTTTAATTTATTCAATCACTTCCAATTAGTATGTTTTGTCCTGAAGTTGATAGACAAGGAATATGCAAGCTTTTGCTTTTTCTAAAGTCTCTCTGTAAAGCAGGAATCATTTAAAGCAAGCACAGCTAAAAGGTATTAGTGCTGGTACTTCTAACTCAAGACTTTCTTGCAGTAAAGAAACAGCTTCATTTAAATTATGACTAGGATTCAGACGACCTATTCAGATAAACATGGTTATATAAACTACTGCCTATTTTAGATGAAGTTTTTTGGGCTTTGTTTTTTTTTTTGTTTTTTTTTTTTTTTACAAAGTACTAAAATAGTTTGAGAGCGTATTTTGAATTCTAGAATCCTTGCTGTAAAAAGATTTGTAAAATAGTGAAGATGACCTTAAAGCCTTATAATGAAAATACAGTAACTTGCTTTCTCTTCATTTACCTGGAGTGTTTTATTGGAAAATACTTGATTAGTATGCTTTGGTGGCCTGACCCTTGCTACATTTTAGGGAATAACATCTTACAACACCAGATGTTACTATTAGTTCCTATTACACGTATCCCATTTGAAGACAGTACTTTCCAGACCTTTCTCCCAGAAGTGCTTTCAGAAAAAAAAAAAAAAAAAAAAAATGTTGTAGAAAAGCCACAAAAGGTAAGTGGCAACATGTTTGGTACTTACCTTGTAATCCTGTGTGGTAATTGGAGAATAGGGAGTGACCATACCTACTTTTAGTACCTGCACTTTGAGCAAGAACTTTATACCAGCTTCATTTTTGACAGAGATGGGAAGTAAACTTACTTTGTGATCATAGTCAAAGATTCAAGCTGTCCTGATGGTAAAGACAAGTGGTTAGACACAGCCAGTGGAAGTGATAATGCCATCAGGAGCCTTACCATGCTGGTAACAGTATACAACGAGTCTTTATTTAAAAGTTTGAGTGCTCACATTTAAGACAAAAAAAAAAAAAAAAAAAAAAATAAAAGAGACAAAAATAATGCACACATCATTTTTAGGACACTTAGAGAAATGCATTCACCTCGTTCAGTTTCAGATTAAACCACAGTTATACTCTTAGCAGCCCAGTAAATTCAGAGGCAGGTAGGATATTGCACTGTTCAATAAGCTAAAACAACTTCCTATTATTGTTGGACCAATGAACCTTTACCAGGATAGACCACATCATGAGAGCCTTGAACAGCTTAATACTTACATCAACAAACCTGGCCCACACATGACAAGATTTCAAGTATATTATTAAGTATTCCACAACCTCCAGCTAGAAGTCAAATAACTTTACACTGAGATCAGAGTTTAATAAGATGGCCAACTCAAAGACTTGCATTCCAATTGCCATTAGATTCTAAGACCTGCTTTTTGTATTGTAGGCATTACAGTAGTCACAGTACAAGACTCCCATTGATCCCATGAGGTTACCCCTGCTAAGACTGTGTTCTGGATGGGGCAGCAGCATCACTTTTTCTGCTACTGGGCACCTTTGTAGAGTTTGCTGTAATCCAGGGATGAAGTAGTACATCTTTCAGGGGCAGTCGATAGAACGGGCTATGCTTCAGAAGCTTTGAAATTAAATCCCTTGCACCTTCTGTTACAAATGGAGGAAACTTGAATTCCACCTAAGGAAAAAGGACACTAAAGATGATGCAAAAGTTTTTGGACAATAACCAAACTAGAGAGACAAAGGGTTCTACCCTCTGATGTACATCTAGAAAGGCCGAGTCAGCCTCAGGCTATGCACCTTATGCCTATTGAGATGAGATTAAGTAATATCATAATCCTGAAGAAAACAGGGTTCTCAGAAGTGAAACTAGTGTATCTGTTCAATGTACTAATCTTAGTTTGCTGGAACCTTTCTAGGGTATGCAACAGGAAAGGTTGAGCTTACTTATTTTTAGTGACAGGTTGAGTGTTAAATATTCATTTTATAAATTAGAAAAGGAAAAAAGAGGTGGAGAAGATTAGTTGCTTCATAAAGAGGTAGAAGTTTAGATGCAGGCAGAACAGGGTAGAACCAAGTACACAAGGCAAGGTATCTTTAAGGTCTCATTCTACTGAATAAGTGAAGACTGTTTTAGTGATTTAGTTTTATGTGTATCATTGTCTTTCTACAGTTCTAGTTGAAATACATGCCCTTCTTCAAAATGACCATTTGTTACACTTAAGTAAGACAAGAGAACTGAAAGACAGCACAAGTCATCTGCCTCAGTCCAAATAAGTATGGCACATACCCTGGAGATAGCTCTGTAGGTTTCCTGATACGTTTCCGATTCAAAAGGTGGTTTCCC
>NW_009943293.1:9333-14132 GCF_000696875.1 Nestor notabilis
ACTCCCAGACTCCAAATATCCACCTTTTCGTCATGTGTTCTTCCCTCAATCATTTCAGGAGGTAGGTAGTCAAGTGTCCCACAGAGAGTTGTTCTCCTGAAGAAAAGGCAAAGTTAATAATTTACTGATTAACAATTGTAAGATCCATTTAAAGAGCCAGATAAAAGCTAATGCTGACAATCATCTGTACTTCAGTGCTGTCTACCGTGGATAGACTGTGCACCACCATAACGCTTGGTAAAGAAGTGCAAGCAGTAATTTTTCCAGTTTTGTTTTAAAAGCATTCCAATCTCTGCAGTCAGTCTGAGCCTTCCTTTCCTTATTCCACTTGCTAGATCAAACACAGTATTCCTTTGTCAGGCACAATTCATGCTAGTTAGGAAATGTCTTAAGTATATTGCTAGCGATGTTTGAACACAAGTGCTGATCTGTGCTCTTGGGGACTGCTGTAACCCTAACAACAGTACACCAACCTTCTTCACTTCCAGGTTCAGGGAGTTTTCAGCTATACAAGTTGAAAAAAGCAGGCTAATGCTCTCTCTTTGCTACACCAATTGACTATTAAGAACTTTGCTGCAGTGGCCCAGTTCTTAAAGGATTTTTTCACCACTATTTTAGGAAGTTAACATTTACTTCCATTCCAGAACTGTAAGAGTGACAAGTAACCTAACATCTTCATTACAGAAGTCTCTCACTGCACAAGATATGTACTGCATTCTCACCTAGAAGATGGAGCATGCACAGACCATCCAAAGTCAGCAATTTTTAATTCTCCATTTGAACCAAGCAGCAAGTTTTCTGGCTTGATGTCTCGATGAATCACATTCTTTGAATGACAGTACGATAGAGCATCTGCTAGCTCCGTGATGTACTATATTTAGAAAGAGAACAAAACTTTAAATTCATTGTCACTCTATCTTATCTGGCTACAGTATAGCCTTTTCTAGACATAAATAGAAGTTTAAGTTACAGCAATTATTCCTCAAACCCTTGGAAGTCTGACAATACAGGCTCTGCCTGAAATGACCAAGCACTTACAACTGTCTTCAGCATTGCTGAATGTCAAATCAGTGCTGTGCAGTAACATCTTCCCAATTTCTTTCTTTCTTGTTGCAAGTACATAAACAAACTAGCATCTAAGGAACCACAGTTTCACGCAACAGAATGCAGAACTTATCTGAAGAGCTAGTTTTATGCTGCAGATACTCCAAATATGAAGAGCAAGTAACACATAAGAAGCTAGAACAACCTACAGTAGCAGTTCTTTGCTCATCAAACTTGGTAAGCTTCTGAAGTTCTTTGTAGACTTCTCCACGTGGTGCATACTCTAGGATAAGGTAGACCCTTGTAACATCATGGAAGTAGCCATATAATCTGAGAATATTGGGGTGCCTGCAAAAAGATTTAAATATTTTTCTGAACGTTTGTCCATACAACTTTAATTTCCCTTTCCTGCCTCCCCCCTTTCATTGCAATCTTGTAAGTGTTCCTTCAGCTCACAACACACTGATTGAGCTTCATAGCAGATAGATGGTGTTTATCAAAGCAGCAGCTTAGACTCTGTGCTAGCAAGCAGCTAGCCAAAAGTTTAGCTAATTCAGATCTTCTTGTCCATACCCTTCTACAGCAAGTGGAAGAGTAATGACCATTGAAGGTACCAATTCCTATGCATTTTGGAATATAAGCTTGAACACTTTCTGTGAAAACCAGTTTCCTCAAGTTGAGCTTATTTTCCAAGAAGTAAAATGCCAGAAAGATACTCAGACTTTGAGAAAAACCTGTTACCCACATAAATCCAAGCAACAGGTAAGGGCGCTTTTTTTTTTAAAACAGGAAGATGTTATCAGAGGTTGCTTCATTGCAAGGTAGACAAAAATAAATCTCCATGAAGAAAGGCAAGAATCCTAACTAGCAATTTCAAGGTGTCATGCACTTGAAAAGAAACTTCTCTTCTTCAGCAGGTTATGTTGTCATAAACAAGGTTACTTTGTTTATTTGAACACAAATGAAGAGTGTAACTGGTCATGAAAGTTTACCTAAGATGAGACTGTATTTCAACTTCTCTTCGTAGTTGATGTTCTACACCAGCCTCCTCAAGCTGTGTTTTAAAGAGCACTTTCAGTGCCAGAATAAATTTACTCTGCTTCTCACGTGCCAGGTACACATTTCCAAATTTTCCTTTCCCCAGAGGACGACCAATTTCAAAATCATCAAGAGACCATTGCCTTCTGTAAGAGGAAAGAGCAAGTTACAAAACCTAGATACGTGAGTGGGCTTTGCCTCCTAGGTTTACAGTCTGTAGTGTTCCTGTTCGATAGATACTTAGTGATCTGAACTAGATTTACAAGTCTTTACAAGAACACCAAGAGGATAAAATATGCCTTGAGACTTTTCAAAAGAAAGTTCTGAAAGGTTGTCTCTTCCTTCCTAAAGTTTACACACAGACATACTAATGTCAGCCACACTACTACGAAATACCAAGCCAGGCTCACTTCAATACACTTAGTACAGACCTATCACTATTTAAAATACTACAGGTCTAACAGGTTGAATTCCGGCCTGTTGCACATATAACAGAGGCTTTGTTTTCAAAGTGTACATCTTGTGATTGGAGCAGTGGCTGTCAGTGTTCTCTCATGGGAAGAGCTATTACACATTTAGCCAAAAGTTTTCTTTAGATTATGGGAAGTCCTTGTTCCTGAGAATTATTAGGTCAAAGTAAACTTTCCTAGTTTCATCCGCTGTTTCTATGAAGTGTAGGGTCACTGGTCTCC
Source organism: Nestor notabilis (assembly GCF_000696875.1). Classification (NCBI taxonomy): domain Eukaryota; kingdom Metazoa; phylum Chordata; class Aves; order Psittaciformes; family Psittacidae; genus Nestor; species Nestor notabilis. The sequence continues at coordinate 12,108 of NW_009943293.1, forward strand.
GCAACAGAGGCTCAAGTAGCCTTCAGCTTAGCTGCAACTAAGTTCCAGCATGAAGTCCTGGAGGCTGAATCCAACAGGGCTCAGTTAGCTAAAACAATTTAGGTTTAAAACTTACTTTTTAGTCTCTTCATTTTTCTTCTTAGCAGTCTCTTCTTTTTTCTCTTTAGAGGTGCTTTCTGCTTCAGAACTTTTAGCTATGTATAGAGAAGTAGATAAATTTTAGGAATCAGACCCGGAACCACAATACAAAAAAATACATTCAGTGGCATTTTCAACAACTTACTGCTAGCAAAGCAGCATAGCAGTCACCAGTGCTATCAAAATGTAATTTTAAAAGCTTTCTTAAAAATCAAAAAAGAAAAAAAAGCTTCCCCCAAAAAATACAGTATATTCTTATATACAAGAGATTAACATGAATACTGGAAAAACTGATGTATGAGTACCAATTACATTAATTCATAGCTGAATGAGCATCTGGAAATTCTTAAACACAGATATTGGCCCTAAATGGGTAATCCTGGCAACGAGGAGAATGCAGTAACATCTAAGCTGAAGTGTGTGCTGCTATTCTGTTGTGGGGCACAACCAAGTGCTTCTCTACAAGGCCGTCCCACATCATTAACATCAGCTTTAGTTTTTATGCACTGCACTCTGCTTCATGGAACAGAAGTATCCCGAGTGTCGTAACTGTACAAACACATATACATCATCTTCAGAATTACCAGGTACTGGAGCCTGTTGAGGTTTTTCATTGTTCTTGCTTGGAACTTGAGGCCTAGCAGTCGCTTGGACTGGTAATTTTGGTCTGGGCTGCTGCATTGTCTGGTGATTAGACAGTTTTTGGTTTGACAGTACAGGCTTTTGTGGTTGTACTGGAACTCGCTGGGCAAAGTTTGAAGAGCAAAGAACACGCTGTGCTTGAACTCCACTGTTCAGTAACCGGCTCTGGGCAGAATGCTGAGACACAGGGACACGCTTCGGGCCATCCCCAAAGGAATTAGCAATCTTCAAAAAGAAAATATTATGTATTACTTGTAGAATAGCATACTACAACCTTTATGGCCACATTCAGAAAGCAGGAGAACACCACAAAGTACATTAGCAGGAAATGTTAGTGTAGTCTGATCTTTTATGAATAAAAGCATTCTTAAATTTCTACACTGATAAGAAAGTTAAGTTTTCTAAAACAGCAAACATAGCTAGCAGAACTTTTCCACACACATCTGAAGAACATCAGCCAAAGGCATTAAGACAGCAGATCCTTACTATAAAAACATATCCTGCTTTGAGTCATTGCTTCCTCTAATGCTGTTCATCTTAATATACCTTGCACTGCAATGGGAGTTCTACAGAACAAAGCAAGTTCACTCAGTAAAAGTAAATAGCTGAACCTTAATCTTTTGCTTCCGTTAAAGGAAAGTAGTTTAGGTTTATGTTTAAGAAAATTCTTAGTTCACAGTAGCGTTTGGGGTGGAAGGACCTTAAAGCTCATCCAGTTCCATCCCCCTACCGTGGACAGGGACAGCTTCCACTAGACCAGATTGCTCCAAACCCCATCCAGCCTGGCCTTGAACACTGCCAGGGATGGGGCAGCCATCTGAGCTGCCCTATTCTCTGACCACCTAACTGTTCTAGAATACTTTGTCTACAGTTAAGCTCAAATGCTAATGATTAGCTTCAACAATTTTGGCAATTTCCTGCACGTTTGCAAGTTTCCTGCGCGTGTTTCCCGAAACTATTGTTTCAAGACAGCTTTTCCCCTTTTTGCTATTTAGTACAGTTGATTAATTACTACAGTTTGGAGCCTGTAAGTCTTGTCTTATCAGGATAAACGCATCTGCCAACATAATGAGTCATTTACCTTCATAGTGCGGCTGGGGTACCCAGAGTGGTTCTCTTTCGTATTCTTGTCCATAGCGCCCGAGAACAGCAACTACATAGAGCTCAGCCTACAGATAGGACGTGGCAAGCAGAGGTCAGCTCCACAGAGAACACCACGCCGCGGGTCTCCCCTCCCCAGTACGC
>NW_009943294.1:0-18704 GCF_000696875.1 Nestor notabilis
CCAAGGAAAATGATTCATTACTTTTTAAAAATGTCTCCCCATGGTTTTTAGCCAAACTACATGGGCAGCATGACCCAAAATTATGAAATAATTTGGCATCCAATTCCCCCAGATTTCGTCTCCCCATGGTTTTTAGCCAAACTACACGGGCAGCATGACCCAAAATTACGAAATAATTTGGCATCCAATTCCCCCAGATTTTTCTGGTTTTGACCTTATTGTTGCAAAAATATATTTGCCCAATTCACTTTCTCTACAGACAAAAAATAATCCTTCCTGCAGATCCAGAAGTCCTGACTGATGCCAAGCTATAAAAACCACTGTGACTGACACGGTGTAAGACTTAGAAACTTAGACTAGAACAGGTTGCTGAACTGGTATGTCTGAATTATGTAAGTTAGACAGCATGGAGAGGCACCTCCTTATAGCTATGAAACATTCTCCTAATCTAATCTATGAAGCATTTACCTATTATTGTCATGGAAAAAGTGTAGATTTTTCAGATCAAAGAGAAGTTAAAAGGGTATCCCAGTGGGTTCAGGGTGTAACTTGGTGTGTCCAAATACAACATGAACATATACGAAATGCAGAGGCAATATTAGAGGTAGTCCATTGCCTGACAAACTTGTTAAAGAGCTAGATGGTGTCTCTTGGAAAACATCTTCCATTGATTAGCTTTACTTGTTTACTTTATACAGAAGAGGAGAAGTGGAATAAAGGGGTTAGATTTCTTTTTCTCATCAAGGAAAAAAGCTGAGTGTTTTAAGGAAAATAATACAATTCAGGCCCTTCCCATGAATAAGTACTTCATTCCGGTGTCAAACATTAAGGAAATGAAGCACAAAATTAGGTATTAAATAAAGGAAAGAAGATATTTGTTCAGTACTGTAGGTGGCTTTGGTAGGGTTTGTTTGCTCTGGATTTCACAAAGAAGTCTGCAACTTATATTTATTTGTTTATTTGTATAGATGACCGTGTTTCCTCATAAATACATGTATCTCTAGTAGCTATTCACTGACAGAGGTAGCCACAGCCAGTCTTTGAAAATATCTTGCTCCCCATAACTGTTTGATCCTGTAATTGTCTATAAAAGCTTGGATCCAGTGCTGATGCTGGGAATATTTTATTGCTCACCAAGGAGCACTTGTGGTTATGTTTTGATAGCCAGGTTTGTGGTTCTGGAAAAGTTCAGGGATTCCAGGAGGCCATCAGTGCAATAATATTATTGTATCTTTTTAGTGAAGAAGAGGGAAATACTAGAGTCTAATGAAACAAGCGAAAATGCCATAGGTAGTAATTATCAATAAGAAAAGAACATAGCTGGAATAAAATTCATAGTGAATAACAGTGAATGTCACCTTTAATTTACTTTCACCAGCTGAAGTTATACAACTCACATGATGAAATACAGCAAGAAGCATCGTATTTTTTTAATTCTAGAATACCCACCAGTTTATATTATCAGCATCACGTATTTTTTCTCTCTTGCAATGCTGCAGGGATGCTGCCTATTCTGGATAAGAAACAGAATGAGAGACAGAGATTTAAACATTTTTTTTTTGCCTTTTGTCACCATAGATTTCAAGGTGAATTTTCAGCTCAGGACATCTAGAAAAAAAAAGGAGTCACACTTTCACTGCATTTGACAAATACTGGAACATGATTTAAAAAACTGGCTTATTTAATATTCATACGTTTTACTTATCAGAATAACTGATTTTATTCAGAAAAATATCATAAAATTACTTATGAACTTTCTTACGAAATAATTTATCGGGAGTATAAGGGCATAACTAATTATTACACGTTGTTGTAGAATGAAATGTTACTGAAAATGTAGGAAACTATCTCTGAGGAAGAGAGAGAAACACCGACCCTCTGAGATTTTTTTGTAGGCATATTAGGCTGACACAGAGTTCCAGTTTTAGACTCATACTGCTTTGCTGCATGTTCCATACTTGGACATAGCCAGCATGTCTTAAACTTCTCTTTTTATACTCTTTTATATGTAATGCTCTTTAAATTGCTGAAGACCACAGTAAAAAAATCCTTCATTCACACCTGATTTATACATCTTCTGTTCTGTCCTAATTTGTTCACTGCTGTCATCAGTATGATACTTGAGTGATTCCCAAGTAATATATTTAATAGCCATCACAAATACCTATCCTCTTAAAAGGAGGATATGTGTAGCACAGTGATTATTTTGTTTTAATTATAGACAATGGGTGCCATTTGTCATGAGAAAAAGTTTAGTTTTCTCATGTGTATGACAAAAAAGGAAAATAACTGTGATGTATAGTATCATGTTTGGAAAGGGGATGATGAATTTTCTGATGGAGGTGGTTTCTAATGGTTCCTCATTCCCACTAATCTTTTTTTAATCATTGTGACATGGACCTTGCAAATTAATGGGGCATAACAGCAGGGGCAGCTTTGCACAGTTGATTCCCATTTATCCCACATTTTAAGATGGCTAATGGCAAATTAACTTTAATCTAGCCACTGTGCTGGTCTACTGAGCTCTGAGAGAGGAGGAGGGTATATTGGTCAGGCTTAGCACCACACTGTTACAGGTGTACCACTGTTGACTTTTAAAATGTATTTATATTATAGATACATATTTATACTGATTAATTCAAATTAATGGTTTATGACTAAGCAAAATCAGGCATTACCAACGATGCTGTATTACGCATTACAATTTGATATGCAATGACTATTCCTAGTTATTGAGAAACAAGCAATCTGTATCATTATTTCTCAGGCAAATGGAGGCTAAAGCACTGGTTACTATATGATCATTAATATAGTATTCTTCATGAAATTCAGACTGTGAATCTCAGATTAGTGATGATACAAAGGTAGAGTAAAATTTTCAGTGAATGCAAATTTTTTTCCCCAAAATTATTCATGTGTCTGCTCCAAATCTATTTGCAAATACTTATTCAATTTTTCAAATACTCCAGGCCCAAACACCCCATGCAATAAGAACCCAGATCTGGATGTCCACCTCATAGGTAAATATCTGTTTTCTTGCTAGTCTATGAGCAATGAGAGCTGAAGAAAAAGATCCATTCTATATGCCCTTTACTGAGCCAAGCTTCTGGTTCTATTGTTTCCTAATCCTTTTCTATAGACTAAAGATACTTCCATAAGCAAATCTATTTTTAAAAGAAGTGGTTGTAAAATATGGGACGGGGGGTTGTTCTGTTCTCTTAATCTTTTTTCAACTCTCTAATACATAAGTGTGATCATTAAAACATTTAATTGTCAATCCTTGTTTATAGTAAAGCATTTTAATGTATTTTTTTAATGAAATATGAAACTTCATGTCTCTTCACAAGCTGTTAGAACATCTATAAAATTATTCTCTTGCTTATCATTTCCTGTTTAAACTGGATTTATTTTTGTATTTTCTTGACCATGTATTTGTTTTCAACATTCTGTATATATGTGCCACTTGTTATACTATAGAATGAGAGAATGACAAACGTATCATAAAAATGAAATTATTTATAATCTCTGTAGTATAAAACACCTATATCAAGGATGAAGTGTGACCACCTTGACCAGATCCCAATTTTTCTGATGTCTTTACCTTGTACATCGCAGTTTGGGCAGATCCACTAGTGGCAGTAGCAGCTCTTCCCAGACCATGGCTATTTGTGAGGAGTGCTTCTATATCCTGCTGGTGAAAGGCAGAGAGCAAATGGAAGTATTGCATGGACCAGACTCACCATGGAGGGGGAATTTGGATCATATATTTGCGTAAATCCTATAAGATCAGGCATGATAATCTAATTCTAAAGCAGATCTCTCCAGAATTTTGTTAAATATAATTCACTGTGCAATAGAGAGCACTGAAGATGTCGCTGAGGTGTGACTGGGTATGTTAGCTCCTGAAGATGGCAGTGGCATTGGCCAAGGACAGCATCATGGCATGATGTTGCACTGTATCATGTGCAGCTCAGAGCCTGGTCAGAAAGGTAAGGACAGTGCTGGCTGCATAGGGGAGGATGGCTCTCCGCCTCTTAAGATGGACAGTACCAATTTACTTTTTTAACATCAATTCAAATTTTGGCACTTTTCTTGTAGCACCCTGGTAAACATACTTGAATCACTTACAAAGAGTTAAGGGACTGTGTCGCACTTCCGCAACAGACTCAGATCTGCTTGATCACTTCTCTGTTCCTCTCTCTGAAGGCATGTGCACTTTGTCTTTCAAAGATTCTGTCCCGCAAGTTTTCTTCTTGTTCTAGTCCTTCTAATGCTGTTGTATGAATCAAAGACAGGAGCTAGCTGAACTGTAGGAAAACCAGAAAAAAAATGCTTTCACTCAGTTTTATATTTTTTTATCAAATTTTCAAAGCTTATGCAAAAACCTCTTTTTGCATGTATTAAAAGTTTCCACCCTCCCGAGAATACTCATTCTTCTTGCAGCTGATGTGGAAAGATCTTTGACTCACCTGTCAGTATGTCTGACAGTACATGGGAGACACACTGTGGAGTCACAAGCACCCAAGAAAGAAGCAGCTGTTCTTCCAAAAAAGCCAAAGTCCTTTTGTCCACAGCTCTTTGTTTCTCTCTGCCACAGCTCCCCACCTTTGCATCCCCTTCCCTTGTGTGTACTCAAGCAAATTTTAAAGGACTGGAGGACCTTAAATCTTGCTGCTCAGCTCCACCAAAGCAACTAGAAAAGAACTTTAAAAATCTCCAGCTAGGACATTTTATCCCTATTAGATGAGCAGGTAGTTTAAAGGAAATTGAAAGCACAAATGCGGGTGTTTTAGAAGTATAAAGCCCGTGGGTGGACAGTGGAAGGACTGATGGATATGCGAGAAAGGAATAGTATGAGTATTGTGGATTACCAAGGAGTTGTCACATGCGCTGCCAAGGCACTTCTAGTTTGGTAACAATTTCCACTCGCTGCTTGCACAGATGAAAACGATGGCAGTGAAACAGCCGTTTCAGGCCCCAGCAGGAGATCACGCAATAGGACTGACACGTTCACTTTCACTGACTCTGCTCTTGTTACTTTTTTTTCAACAAATGTATGTAGTGATTTTGAGTTTAAGACATTTTTCAATATGGTGTGCATTCCACAGGCTTTAAAGAAATCTCAGAATGTAACTTTCATGCATAGAGAACCTGCCTCCTTTCACCAAACTGTTTCTAACGTGTTGCATTACTCTTCACTTAGCTATTCAGTAAGGTATTTTGGCATTGTGCCTACTGATTCCTGTTTAAAGTAAAACACATCATAGGAATTGGATGGTGGATTTTAATATATCATCAGTTTGCTACATACAGAAAGCTTAATAGCATAATATAGATCTTTCTTTTCCTGACATGTTGTCTTTATCTCTTCTTTCTGTCCCAGGTACTTCAGGCCATCTACTAAGATTCAACCAAAGACAGGGTTCACTTCTCCAGGACTTGTGCGTTCCAGCTTAAAAGTCTAAATACTAAAATCAATTAATTCTTTGGAAGTAATATTTTATAAGCAAGTATATAAAAATCGCTACTGAGATTACAAACACTAGTTTTTCGTTGAGGATGTAATGTGGATCTGTTATTAGAAAAGAGTTAATGTAGAGCATAGATTATTACATATGGTATTAATTAGAAAGGGGTTTTTTTAGCTTCTTTCCACATATTGCTGATATGTAATATTCCATAACTTCCCAAATGACTTTTAGCCTCTTTGTCAATGACTGTAAAAGACTGGAGCTGTTTCATTTGCTTGTAGACTACTATGTATATTGCATGTTACTTTCCTCCAAAATCAGCAAAGCTGAAGGGCTGGCTTGACTTTTGCCAGCTGCTGTCCTCTGGATCTGAATGAAGTGGGGGATCTGAAGGTGACCTGAGTGCTTAGTGCAGAGCTGGGGGGGTGCGAAAAGAGGGAGATCACAGCATACGCCTGTCTGCACGTGTGCATGCCTGTGGGCATGAGCTCACATGCTGCCTAAGCAGAACCTGAGAGACTGCAGGGAGAAAGGGAGTAGTCATGCCACTGGCCTCAGGAAGGATGAAAAGCAAAGAGCTTTTTCCTGCAGACCATGTAGCATTGTTGCAGAAATGCTATGTGAAGCTGCTGGGCTGAGAGCAAGACCAAGAGAAAGGATGCTACAAAGAAAGAGACAGAGTCAGTTTACAAAGCCTCTTAATTTCACTGAGTTTCTTTGAATGAATAAGAACCACAACATGTCATTCTAGTTTCTGTGGCCATAAACTCCACATTTTTTATTTTTGTTATTTTGTTGCCCTTCCTTTAAGGGCAAATCTTACGTTCTCAAAACTACAGCTAGTCAAAGATCTGTCACAGTGATCAGCTCCCCACCCAAAAGCACAGGTTCCCCTTTTCCTCATCTGTTGTTCTCTATATGAAACTTCAACTTCTTTCAGCCATTACTGGACATTTTGCTGGCACATGTAACTGACCAGTCTGAAGCAGGTAAAATTATTCTATGATTGTAACCTGCATTTCCCATAGCAGCAAGCAATGCTGGGCCCTCCCTTAGGTAACACACTGCCTTCTGGTCCCAGTGGCTTGACAGCTGGTCTGGATTTGTTTTGGCCTATACAAATGCTGCTGCGGTTTGAACAATTCCTATTCCTTTCATTGTTCTCTGTCAAGAAAGTAATTTCTGAGTGGTGTCAGCTTGTGGGAAAGCAAGAAGTAGGCAGAGCAGCACCCTGCACTGAAAGAGACAAGGGAAAGGGCTCCTCTGTGCATCCCCTGCCATCTCCCATCAATGTTGGGATGGGGAATATCCCCTGCTCCTTTTCCTATTGTTTCTGCCTCTTCCTCCTCACCCCATCTCCCAGAAGCTTCCACCAATGTTGGGGGAGAAGGCTGGGCACAGCAGCAGTGCAACTGCGAGGTGCTGAGCAGCACTCTCTGCTTCAGCTGCAGACCATTTCCCTTCAGCTTTCCTTTCTTCTCATCATTACTATGTATTGCAACACTGGTTTGGTTCTTTTGTTTGTCCTATCTCAGTTTCTAAGTGCTTGCTATTGTTTCTGTGAAGTACAGATGACTGGCTACATACTATGCACCCCTTGATTAATTCCTCTTCCATTCGCCCTGTTCCCACATGGGTGAAAATCTGAAGTAAGCCTGTTACACTGTATGATGTATGGTAATTTGTAACAGAACCTAATCCCTTCCCTCTTTATGGTTCCTGGCTTTACCATAATAATATCTTATTAAATACTTTAGACATGATGAGTAATGTGACTATCTCATATCTATGTTGCACTGCTCTAAGTCCATTATTTTGTTTTCCCCATGTCACGTGCAACAATTTGTTTGTCTTGATCTGTTTCTTGAAGACTGCCATACTCACTCTTTCCGCAACAGTGAAAGCCTTTCAATGTCCTCTGTCCCACCTTACTGTAACTGCTCGCAGCTATTGTAATTCTCCTGTCTTTATCTACCTACACTTTTCAAGGTCCACAGAAAAGCTCAGCCCACATGGGAGAGTCCATATGAGCCTGAAGAACTGGTGTGGTCTGCACAGACACAAGAAGTTCTGGTCTCTCTTTCAAGTGCTAATCATTCTGTGGTAACATTCTTCTGTGTCTCTGAAGAATGTAGCTCGCCAGCAGATACAGGTTGAGGCTCGGAGCTGGTTTGGGATAGCCAATAGAAATGTTCACTTTGGTATCCATATGCCTTCCTGCCTCATCTGTGAGTCTAATGGAAATGCTTCCCAGGAATGCAGTCTGAAAACAGGATTAAGAAGATTGCCAGGCATAGGCTGGGAAATAATGAGAAAATACTGTTAGGCTGTGGTGGGTTTTTTTTCTTTCTTTTTATTTTTTTTTTTTTTTTTTTTCCTGGGGAACTACTCTGTCTTTGAGGCAGTTCCTGTGTGATTCAGAAACAGCAAACTGATGCTTAAACACATGACATCTTTTTGGTGTAGAGATTATATTCTAGGAATGGAAGCTGATTTTTATATATAGAAAATAAGGAGCTGAATTCCCTAGTTGCTGTCATGTCACTTGGTTTCTAGCTTACAAGTTCACTGCGGAAGTTTCTCTTAAAAGGGTAACTGAAGCATTGCAGTGCATGTCCTACATAGGAAAGGTTACCGGAATAGTGATTTACTCTAAATAGGAATAGGATTTTTTTTTTTAACTGTTTTTTAAACAAATATGTGGACCAGTAGACAGGATATGGTAGGGCAAATCATATCACTAGAATGTGCTGATATTAGGGATTAACTTCTGTCTTACAAAAAATAAAGCATGCACTGGTATACATTTCCAATGTTTAATCCTCACCCACTGAATAATATTGTTATTGGTCTTAAAGGCTACCTCTGCCTTTGAGGTAGTAGAGGTTTTCTAGGTTTCACCCAGTAAGCTTTCTTGTTGAACCATACAGAACTGACAACTATAATAAACTCTTTCTCTTCCTAGAGAAATGAGTATGTTCTCCAAGGTTATGTAAAAAAAAACCCAGTAAAACTTAGGACCTTGTAATGATATGTTTACAGATCTTTTTACAGAGGAGGACTTAATAGATAAGCTTGGTGCCTTCAGCCATTCTCTGACTTTGAAGCTAAGCAATTGTTTCTGAAATCATATGGTTACAAGCTTTATGTCATTCATACTGCTTATATAAAGTGAGCCATTATTTTCAGGAATTATACTTCTAAAATATAACAGTATTTAAAATCTGATCTGACTGCTTGCAGAAGCTCCGCAAGCTCCTTGGGAGGGCTGTCAGGTTACCAGTACATGGTGGATAGAGCCTAGGCCAGGTAGGCTTTTCTAGCTCCTCAAGTAAGGGGAGAATACTTGGTGGGGAAAGTCATTACCCAAGGAATGCAATGACGAAACAGCACACTGTTCCAGGGTAGTACTGGACATTTTGCAGGATCATAAAAATCTTGGCTTCCATTCATCAAGGGCCTTTAAGCAGCTGAGCAATCCAACTGCATTCAAGTGCCTAGAAGGACAAGTGCTTTCTTAGTGTTACATTAGGTTTTGTAAATCTAGCATATAAAACTACATGACATGTATCACAAAGAAAAAAAAGAAAAGAAAAAAAAGAAAGTATTGTATTTCTTTCTATTCGGATAGAGAACTGCATTCCTTTATAATTGATTGAATGATCAGGAACTTTACAACTGTGCAAATACTGTCTGGCTTCAGGGAAAGTAACTGGATGCATAGTGTTAGCATGGGTTCCTTTTGAAAGATCTGGAGATTATTGGATTGTGGAAATTAACTTTTTTTTTTTTAACTTGGATGGAAAATAATTCTGCTTTTCAATTGTAATGAAAAACATTAATGTGTTTGCTCCAATTACATTGCTTTATAGCTTTTAAAAGTTGGGGCTGATTATTGATGCTGCTCACAGCAAATCTCTATACAGTAGTAAAATCAGTAGGAAAATCTGATCTTGAATTTAAGTGCTCTTTGTTCTAATCTGAACATTACCTGATACTGGATACACTTGAGTTATAGCACAACAGATAGTTTCTGGTCAATTACTCTAAATTTGAAAAGCAGGATTTTTTAATAGTTTAGTTAGACCAGTTTACTAATCAATTATGAGTGATGCCTCCATTTAGTATGAAGTCTAGAGAAATTAATGTGTGGTAGGGTTTTTATTCATATTTAGGATACTAGGCAAGCAGAACTGATTTAATGATGGCAAACCAGAAGACAAGAATGTATGCCTGCACATGTGATTTTTCTTCCTTATTCAATCTTCAAGAGCTTGCTTAGAAAATCTTAGATTTGCAGTTCTGTCACAGTTTCTTCAAAGTGGGGGAAGGGTAAGCAAGGTATGAACATAATGGTATTTACATTTGAACACTAAGCAATTTCTGAAGAGTGTGGTAGGAACTAGTTATTGCAAGAACTATTATTTCGTTTAATTGATCCCAGCTGGGCTTGGAAGAGATTCTGGCCAAAAACATGCAAATGCTTGCCAAGAGCCTGTCATATTTGATAGCTCACACTGCTATGAACTTGGCTAAGAGAGGTCAGTCACATAGCAAATACTAAGCTCTCCTCCACTGTATCCAAGCTAGCTTAAAAATGCAGATATGTTGCCAGCTGACTAGCAAGCCTTTCTTCTTTCAACCTTGTTTTAAGAGGCCCCTAGTTTCTTGGAAGTGGGGGAGTATAGAACTGCAAAGCAACGGGAAGATGTTCCACACATGGAGAGACGGGCAGACACAGCTGCTCTAGGATCCTCTGGGCATCTGTTTTCTTTAAAACTCAACTTGTGCATTTGACCTATCAGCTGAATACAGCACATGTCACTGGTAAAGGTACACAATGTATGTAACAACCACTACTTAATCATCCTTGCTTTAAAAATCTTTCTGGCAGAAATACCTTCCTGCTTTTTAGGGTACCTCCCTCTTAGGTTTTTGCTAACTTTATTGAAAATTAGAAAAGTTTGTATAACGTAATTTAGGACAAACCATCACAACGAATATACTGTATTTATTATGGCAATTCCACATTGCTTTTCTTCCTTGATAGCTACCTGAATAATCTAGGATATTTTTTAAGGAAATATGAAACATCTAGTTAAAGACAATTAATTTTCTAATCATAGAATCATAGAACGGTCTGGGATCAACTTCAAAAGAGCTTAGCAGGCACCTTTTTCTATGCTGAGATTTATACACTGGGTTTCCTCTGTCTTTTTTCTCTGTTGGACCGTAACCACAGTGGTGAAACTCTCTCAGCTTCTCCAGAGAAGTAGTTCCATTTTGCCTTAATAACGAAATATTCCTTGGATCAGAGGACTGGAGCCTCTAAAAAGTGCTTATTTTTTCCCTTCTTCTTTATTTTTTGTTTCCCTCTTACCCGGTGAATATTTAACTACAAAGTGGAAAAGTCCAACAGGACAGATGAAGTCAGGGAAGATCCTCTAGGTCAGGGGAATTGGCTTTTGAACAACATTGTCCCACTGGAGTGAAACAAAATTATCCTTCCACAGCTGAAGATCAGTCTCATTTAATCCAAAGCCCTGTCATTGTGTTGTACAGAATAAAGACTTATGAGGAACATTATTAAGGCAAAAAAAGCTGCTATGAACATAATCACTAAATATATGAACTACATGATACATGGGTTCATTATTATTAAATTTGGTACGTGAGGTATAGAAATAAACACAGCATAACCAAATGAGTGTTTTATCTATCATATAGAATAAGTAATGGTATATGGCGATTCAGGAAACTACTCAAGGGTAGTGTGAATCATCTAGGCCACTGACTGGTTGCAGTCAAAGCTTGCTGAAATGCTTACTGAATTAGAAATAAACAATAAGTTTCTGTCCAGCTCCTGTGAACACAAATATGTGGCAACTTTGTAATTTTTTAACTGGTATTCTTTCCAAACAGACAATTTGGGCAGTTTCAAGGAACACATTGTATTATCTTAGTTGTTATCAGAATCCGCTGAGGATTCATTGCAATGTGCTATGACACTGTTCCTGCTGCTGTTAATAACGGATTAAGAGTGGGAGATAGAACTATGAATTTAGGGAGAGTGAATGGCAGGGTAGGTGCTAGATGCTGTACTCACAGAATGGGGAGACAGCAAGAGCATAAGCAAGAAAAAGCCAACAAGTGAGCACTCTAGTGTTAAACCCAAAAGAATCAGATTTGTTAAAAAACCCCAAACAAACCAACAACAGAAAAGGGTCATTACGTTTATAAAGTCTATGGTCCTTTGACTCATTTAAAAGCTTAAGCTTCTGAAGAGATCTGCTTCACACAGGCCACATTCAGATGTTAAAATCTTGGATATCTGTGACAATGATGCTAACTTTGCACCAGCTACGTAGCATAATCCTCCTGCCAGACTTCTTGCCTTGCAAATCTACCATTCAGGTGTTAATTTTATGGTGAAAAACTGAATGGTCATGATCACCTTACAGCTTTTCCATTTAACAGCATCTAGTTAAGTAGAGGGAACATATTTCAAAGAGGAATTATGGTCTGGACACAGACAAAATCAGTACCAGATTTATTGGTAACTTTATTGTTTAAGCAGGGAGAAACACTGTTAGGTCAAAGTTCAAAACTGGATACTTAAATAGAATGACTTTGTCATTGAGGTGCTAGAAACGGATAATTAGATGCCAGATGTAGGTGTTTATATCTAAATTGAGTTGCACCTACATAGAGTACAACACCTGTTTTTGAGTTGGTCATCTGCAAAAGAATGACCCATCATAATGTAGAAAGGCAAAGCAAGGGCTGACCTAAGTTTTGGACTAAAATGGTGTGATGGGTATGGCTGGGCAGACTTGGATAAAGATACAACATTGATTATTTCATATTCTGTCATATGCTGCATGGCTTGCAATTCTGCTCAATTTAGTATAGTTTGAGCTTCAACTAATCTGGGTCCCAGAGCATTTACCTCTTTCTGTAGTTTCCTGGACTGAGGTAGAGCATGAAAAGCAGTGCAGATCCAGTTCAGTCACATAAGCAGGAGCCTATGACATTGTGGGACATTTTTGCACAGTGTTAATGGTAGGAATTTAGTGGGCTAGCATCCTGCTGGTGTTAGCAGTACTCATGGTTGCTTTAGACTACACCAGTAGCTTATACTACCTTCTCTCAGGCACCAAGCAAAAAAGTAAGTAGATACTTGTCACCACATCCTGTTTAACTTGGTCAGCCCTCTTTTGGCATTTCTGTCTTGGCTTGTAGTCTTAGTTGTAGGCAGAATGATTGCAACTGTTTTAGATGATGAAGAATTTTCATGTAGGGAGAACATTTCATGACTAGCAATGTTTAAGAGAAGCTGAAGTTTTTAATAGTACCACTTTTTGGACTAAGCAGATTTTTGAGAAAAAAGATAACATTTTTGGAAAGTTCATTGAATGCGAACTTGGTCTAGCTTCTCAATGAAAATCCAGAGACCATAACCCGTCTTCCAGTTTCTCCTTTAGTTTTGAACCTGCTTACCGAAACATTGGTTGAAAATGGATTCTTTTTATCAAGAATATAATATTGGAAATCAATTACAACCTCCCATTTTTTCTTCCCATTTTAAAAATTCCTGATATTAAAACAATTTTATATAGAACAGAGATATTGATGAGGTAAATAACTATATAGAATACCATGCATAGAACTGATACACAGAACAAACACCTATGTTTTGAATAACACTGATGAAAGTATAGTAATTAGTAGGAAAGGGATGTCATGTTTAACTCTCTCCTACTCTACATATGTTACTAAATTTTTTTTATATTTTTCAGTGCTTGGAAAGATATGCAATAAAATGCTGCAAATATTTTCATAGTGCAGTAGAGTCGGAATTACAGCTTGTTGAATCCAGTCCTGGAAAAAGCCTCAGGAAAACCTTAGACTGTGCCTAGACCTGCACTAATATTAAGGATGACACCTTTGTACTTTAGTGACATCAGGACTGTGTTCAAAGTAAATATTCTGGTACTTTACACATAAGATTCTCTAGCAACAGATTTATTCTTGTACTCCTGAACCATCCAGACACTAGAAACACTATCAAACTCAAACAAATGTGCTTCACCTAGAAAGGATTGTGCATGGGCTACCACATTTACTGAGGAGCAAAATCAGTGTGGTGACTGTCTTGACAGAATAAGGAAGAGTGCAAAGAGGCACCTTTTTTATAGGTGCCAGTTATCAGCTTGCACAGAAGAGTACATGATCAATAACAGCAAATTAATTCTCCTTCAGATGGGTAGTAGATTAAAACTGTTGAGGAAGATCCACTCCAGTAGTTATTGCTTTGGGAGGACAACTTGTCTATTAATTAAAATCAGTTAGAGAAGGGAGACCACTCAATTCTTGGTCTTTACTTTAAATTATTCCTCAAATGTTAGTCCTTTTTAGCTGTAGTCTCTGTATAACAGAGTAAGGGTCCATGGAGGCTTAAAGTGTAAATCTAGTGTACACTACTTAATGGAAAATAAATCTGTTTTTATCAAGTATTCTCTACGTGTTACAGAGTAACACCATTTTGTACCTTTTGCTAAAAAAAAGCCAAAACAACCCAACAAAAAAACCCCAAACAAACAAAAAACCAAGCAAAACGAGAAAATGTCCTTCAGACAGCTGTACTTTAACATCTTCAGAGATTTTACATATAGCTTTTACCTTCAGGACCACACCATGCCACACCAAGTGCTTGTGTGACCACAGACAAGAGCTGCAGAAGAAATTTGTGACCTCCAGTTTCCAGAGGCTGGGACAGGCATGGTGGGTGCATACAGCCAAGGTGCCCAGCCAAGTAGAGATTCAGGGTAAGGGTTTCTACAAGTCAAGAAAAAGCTGTGAAGGCAGCTATTTTGTGTGCATATGTAGTGCTCTAAGCATGGTGGAAACAGTGACTTGCTTTTGATTCTTTAATGGGGCATCTACGGAAGGGAGAAGGTGCTTGATGATATAGCCAAAACTTGTAGTAATAACTTTACTTCTTAGAAGGGTTTTTACACCTTGCATAACTCCTCGAGAAGTAAGGTTCTGCACAGTGTGAATATGGAAAGCAAAACTATCTCCATACTAGGTTTTTGCAGATCTATCTTTGCTATCACAAAGGAGCATTTTTTTAATTATTTGTATAGCCCTGTTCTCAAATGATAAATGCCAGTTTTCATTCTTTTGTCTTACCTCAGTGGTCACTGTTAACCACCAACAGTATGTAAATAAAGCAAATCATATTTCATGTGTTGACTGCTGTAAAATCCCATTTTACACTACATTAAAAGCAATTACGAAGGCTGACAACAAATTAAACTTACCTTATGGATCATATTCTGACTTATTGTTTTACACGGACAACATCAGTATTGACATTTATGGATTAATTTTCTTTATTCTGTATTCCCTTATCTCAGCTCCAGGACCAGAGTTTAAAGTACCATAAAGGGGTTTTCTTTACTATTACTTCCTACTTCCTAATTTTTGCTTTCCCTCTCTTTAGATTATGTCTTTTGTATGGACTTTCTATCCTGTGATTATATTTTTTACTCTTCCAATGGCACTTGAAAGATACTGAAAGTCAGTAGTGTTAATCACTTTAATGATTGATATTTTAATAACACGTGTTCTACTTTTTGTTTCAGTTTAGAGATGGGACATTGAAAATAATGACCAAAGAACAGAGTTGCATGAGAGTTTAGCAACCATTTGTTTGATATAAGTCTACCAGCTGAACAAAAATATTAATCTGAATTTTCAGTCTGGGCTTTTATCTTTCTGTGGTCTCTTTCCAATGAAATTGCATCCTTTTCCTTTTTGTGGCCTTCAGGTCAGTCTTTGCAATTTCTAAGTGGCAGATAAAGGAAATCTTTATTGCTTCAAACAGCTCTTCTTGTTTGTAAGGACTTACAGTATGGTTTCCTAAAACAAAAGCTGGCTCGCCTATGAAATGCTGCTGGAAGTGTTTTCAGAAATGAAACTAAAAAGCCTGGTTTCAGCTAGCCATTGCCTGTGTCTTACCTCAGCTGCTAAGGAGTGTCAGCAGAGCTCTTCCTGCTTCCCCAAAGCACAGTCATGAAGTCCGAAGGAAGAACAATGACCTTTGCCATGTGAATTCTACTCAAAAGTCAAAAGGATATATTTTTTTAACAGGACTTTAAACTACAATCTTCAAACTAAAAAGGTCACATCTGAGGAAGCATTAGCCTTATGCAATGTAAAAACTCAAACTCTTCTTTAATAGCTATAACACTTAAATGAACTAATTCAGCTATATTAAATTTTATTTTCTTGATGGTATGCACTATTATGAACTTCAGCTATATTACCATTAAACAGGGATATTTTTCACTGTTCAGGCATGGATGTTTAAATTTTGCTACATTTCCAGGAACAGAGATGAGCTAAGTTAATTTTTTTTATTCTATTGGCAATACATTTTGAATAAATTCACATTTCAAGTTCTGAAGTGGTTTGTAAAGTTTTGTTTGATTCTTGAGTACTTCCAGGCACTGGAAAAAAAGCATGGTTCAGAAAAGTCCATACTGTTTTGTTTCTGAAACTCACAAGTTAACCTTAGTGTTGTTGGTTTAGCTATAAACTTTTGTGAGGTCTGCAGTTTCATTTGACAGTAAAGTTTACAACTTTATAGACAGACCAGACATTAAAATTCAAATAGCTTCTGGTTTTATGGAAAATGGCAGAAAAATACGTTTGGGTTTTTTTTTTTTTTTTTTGGACACAGTAACTTCTGACTTCAAGTCAAAAGATTGGTAGGCCTTAGGATTGTTGAAAATCAGTGTTATCTGACCTTCATTAACCTTTAATATCAGTCATAGGTTAAAACTGCTTATAGAATAATGAATAGTCTGGTTTTGCAATGGATATTTTAGCTCACTGCAAAGACAAGTAAAGGAAACCCCAATATGCTTACTGTCCTGCACAGTTGCTGTCCTCTGTGGCCACCCCTAGGCTCTAGTACCTATACGGGTCAATTGGAAGCTCAATCTTTTCTGAGCATCTGTGTCTGATGCTTTGTACTCTACAGCAAGGAAACAAGTATCAGTTGATCTCACAACTACCTGGTGTATATGAAGGTTTGGTTACAATATGGGACTTCTTATTTCTTAATTGTGGATATGTTTATTTATTCCCATTTTCTTATCTACTCTTTTTTTTTTTTCTATTGTTAAATACCAAACAACATTCATTTATATTAGGTTACATCTTCTTTGCTTGTATGTACTAGAATTTTTCTCTTAAAGTATTTATTTTAAAAATAATTGCACATTACATTTAATGCTTAGATTCCTTCTTAGCAATCAGGAGTTCTGTTTTTTCTGTTGCTGGACAAGAAGGAAAAACTGGCAACAGCACAAGGTTGTAGTACAGTAAAACTTGAAAAGCACTGCCTTCTAGCTGTACTTGCCCCCTTTAGTCTTACTGATCCTCCTTTCTGCACCTTCACGTCTCAGATAATTAGTGACGTTTCTGAATGCTTCTTTTATCAGAAGGAATAATCTTTGTACGTCAGCTTTGCAGGTTTCCATTTAGCCCAAGACATGTTTGCCTCAAATATAAACAAACACAAATTTTGTAGTACAGTTTGTTCACACTAACTGACATAGCTTTTTGGATAAATATGATACCACTGCAGACCAGCACTGTTAGTACCAGAGCATTTCTTAATCTTTTCAAGTCTATTTGCTGACGTTTTAGTTGATGTTTAATATTTGTGCTGCCACTTCGAAGTCCTCATAATACAAGGCCATATTTCAAATGCTTGCACAATTTGTCTAATATGCCTTATCCACAAGGGAAAAATAGCTTTATACTGCTCAAGAGCAGTTTATGGGAGACTTTTCAGCTGCTGCTGACTCACCAGCTCATGATCAGTTCTGCAGCTCTGATGGTGCTGAGACTGTTGAGGAGTTTGTATATGGAATGAGGGAAGAAGCCCAGTGGTGATTGTAAGCCTGCCCAGCTTAGGAGAGGGCTACCTATCCACAGGATGGTGGGATGCCTAGGACATCCCTGCTGCCACCTGCTCACTGTGACCCATCCCCTAAGCTCCTGACTTGACAATGGGCTTTGTGGTCTTTGGCCATAGGCAGCTCTTGCAGAGTCCTAAAGTTGTCCAAGATACCACTGTGAAAGCTAATAGTGAATCTCCATTTAAAGAAGTTCAGGTGAAGGCTCCAGTTATCTAGTAGCCAGAAGCCAGGCTTTCCAGAAATCTTTGGATGCTTTTACCTTAGTAAAGATGTGAAGTTGCCAGTTTCAATTTTAAGTGCAAAGCAAATATCCACTCAGAACAGTGAATGTTTTTTTATTAAGTCTAAGCTGTTTGTAATTATAAGAAAGTAAATACTGAATTTTGAAAATACACACTGCTATTTTCCACCTGCATCTGGTTCGGCTGTGTGCCAAATACCTGTGTTTCAGCACCTACATGTTTCCAGGATGTTCTTCAGAAGGCATATTAAAATTAATTTTGAATACATTATAAAAACAACAGGTGTATGGGATTTTTTTCATTTATATCCACACCACTAGTGCAGGATGAATAAAAAGAGGTTGGTGAGAAAAGTGTATGGACAGCAATCAGGGAAAAAGGGATAAAGTTTTTATGAGTTTTATTATCACATCAATGTTATGCTTAATGAGAGTTTTAGTCATGTCTATAAATATTTAATAATATAATAAAGTTTAATAATAACTACATCATTTGTGACAGTTTTTTCTTTAGTCAAATTTGAATTGGGAATTTAACAGTAAAGACATGAAATCTCTTTGCACCTTATGCCACACTTTTTTTGTACAATTACGTTACCTGTTGTTGCTATTAACATGACATGTGTGTTTAATACCATAAATTGGCTTACATTACTGTTTGGAAAGTCAAATGCCAATTTTTCTTTCACAAGGTATTAAGTGTGTCTTCTGTAATGGTGTTTCTTACAGGTGTTAAAATGAAGCTGGTTTTGCTGGAAGATACTCAAGTGTTTTCTATCAGACTGGAAATATGATGTGACTGCAGTACTCCATCACTTTGCCCTAATAGAAGGGAAAAGAATAGAGAGGGTGCTATGAAGGCAAGAAGGAGGAAGAAAGAGAGACAATCAGAAGAAAGAGAAAGAGAAATGGGAAGAAAAAGTAGATGCTTTAATGTATGGTTTTGGACTAATGGCTGTTTTACAGGGGAAGAGGCGCACACACACAACCTTT
>NW_009943294.1:18735-19446 GCF_000696875.1 Nestor notabilis
AACCTTTCTGCTCTGAAGTAAAATGTGGGGTAGGTCGTGGGTGTTCAGATATCTTTGCTCCTGGCTATCCCCTGAGTGTGTTTCCTCCTAATAGGAAATCTCCTCCTGCACGTAATAGAGCTGGTAAAAGGGTGGCTGCTAGGGTATGTGTAGAAAAACTCATAAGAATTTAGTCAAAACTTTGAAAAAATTGTTAACTACCTCTAATGACAAGTGAAAGTCTACATAGAAGGAAAGAGAAAATCTCACCAGAAATGTGTGATTTTCATAGGACAAGACACATAAGAGTTGTGAAGACACACTGAACATGGTCCTTTTGTATAACATTTTGTATCTTGAATTTGGAGCTTACTTTATTATATGACTTGCAGGTTTAATATTATCTGGCCTTTCTATCATTTAACTCTCCAGAAATGAATTAAGAACTCTTTATAAGACAAGCATATGTGAAATTTACTTGTGTTAGAAGTATTTATTCTCCTTGAGGTTTAAATCAACAATCACTCTCCCCAAGTGCAATGATGCAGCACAAACCTCTGGCAGAAATGCTATATTTGGCTGCCTTCTTCTATCTACACACAGTTTTATCAAATGGAAGAAAAGTTGTACAATCAGAGTATGTTAGTCGACCGAAACATGGCAGGGACTTGAGTCTTGTTGTCATTTAGTATATAATCATATTATACAGCTTATAAACCATATTATGGTTTA
>NW_009943295.1:0-14624 GCF_000696875.1 Nestor notabilis
GTTAACTCTGAAGCCTACTGAGGGCATCTGGTGACGTCCAGGATGGAGCAGCCCATCACCCTGAGCCTCTTCCAGCAGCTGGGAGGCTTAAAACTGCTTCCAAAAACGGGGTTTGGTGAGTCCCCCCCTTTATCCCACCCCCTGTATTTAAGGTGCTTATAGTGGGGGTGTGGAGTGGGTGCTGGTGCAAAGGGGGGGCTGCGGGTGGTCCCTGGGGTGTTCTGCAACAGGCAACTAAAACACCTCACCCCATATGTGCCTGCACATACACCCCTATGAAAAGCACGTATGAAAGTGCCTGAACACCCCGTACAGCACATTTACATGTGTTCACACATGGCCATGCACCCACACGTGCACAACAGGCTACGTGGAGGTGCCCGTGCACCCACACGTGTGCATGTGCCCATACACCCCCCATAGCCAGGCACCAAGTGGGACACGCAGAGGGGACAGGGTGCTGGCACAGGGTGACACGGCTGCGGGGCTGCTGGGTGACACAGGGGCAGCTGCACGAGCACACGTGTCCTCCTCACACATGCACATACAACCCCACGCGTGTCTGTGCGTGGAAACATGTATGTGTGTGCGTGTAGATGTGCACACACACAGAGAGAGGTGCACGTATTGCTGCACGCACACAGATTGAACTGTGCATGTGGAAATCCCCCTCTGCACACCTACATACACGTGTGCACCTGCACGTATGTTCATACATGTGGCTGCTGCTACACGTGCCTGCAGACACACACGTGGAGCTCCCCAAGCGTGTATTCGCATGCACACACACAGAGCTGTGTCCACACGGGCTTGTTCACACCCTGCTGCACATGCACACGCACCCGTGCAGAAATGCACATGCAGACTCACCTCTGAACGTGTACATGTTACACACGTGTACATGTTACACACGTGTACGTGCGCACACGTGGATGCAGATCCACAGATGTGCAAAGGTGCACATGGAGTGTGAGCACACGCGCACACACACGTGTGCACATCTGTTCACACACCAGTGCACGTGTAAGTGTGTGCAGGGGTGAACGTGTGCATGTGCAAACCCACCTCTGCACATGTACACGTGTGTGCACACACAGCAGGCGTGAGGCACATGCGCATGGAGCTCCCGAAGTGCACCCCAGACACTGTGTCCCCTCCAGCTCCTGTCACCCCACGTTGTCCCTGGCCATCTGGGGACACCTTGACCCTGCTGAGCCCGTGGCTGAGTCCTGCAGGGCCTCAGCATCCTTATGGGGGGGACCCTGGGGGTGTGGGGACAACCTGGTGGCTGCCCTCAGCAGGAGGAGGTGTCTCCTCCAACATGGAATGTCCCTGGGCAGTGACAGCCACTGTGGATGTTGTCCCAAGGAGTGACACCGAGTGGCTCCCGCCCCTTTCCCGCGCGGGCCCCCTGCCACTTTCGGGGCTACAAAGGGCCCGATCCAGCCTCATCCATGGTCCATCCCTTGTCCTCCACAGCTGCCACCAGGCCTGGGGGCTGCCTCGGGGGGACGGTGACACCCACAAAGACCCCATGGGAGGGGACAGAGGACGTTGGGCACCGTGTGAAAGCCAGGTCCTGCTTGGAGCCATGAAGTGCTGGAGGTGGCAGCTTGGCTTCTGCTCCTGCCACCAAGGTGTCCATCAGGAACACGACAAATCCAATGTCTGGCCCAGCTGGTGAGAAGGATTCCCTGTCCCTAAGGTCTGGTGGTAGCCACATCGTGGTGCCCTGATGGAAGAGCATCTTCTGGTGCTGCTGCACTGGTGGTGCTGGCCATATCATGGTGGGCTGATGGAGAGCATGTCTGGAAGCCATGATGCTGGTGATGGTGGCCACATCTTGGTGCCCTGATGGATAACACCTCTGGAAGCTGTGATGCCAGAGCACGGCTCCAGTGGAGGACATCACGCAGCCAGGATGCCATTTCATGGTCACCTTCTGGGTCTGTTGAACTGAAGCCTCTCCAGGAACATCATGAGCTCTTGATTTCCCTCCATCACGAGGTACCAGCACTCAACACTGCAGCCTAATGACAGCCTGTGGATCACAGAACAACTCCCACCTTACCAGCAACCCACCCAGGGCATGGGTTGATCTGGCCAAAGCTGATCACCTGCATGTGCATCTCTATCCAAAGTCTCAATCAGCCCAGGAGATCCACTGCTCACCACGAAGCCCACACACTCCATAGGAGCTCTTTCTATAGGCTCACGTTGACTTGGCCATGCTGGGCTCAGTGGAACAACCCACCCAAGGTTGAGTTGGCGACCACCAAGCTCCACCACCAGCCTAGAAATGGGTTTCTGGCTGCTCGCATTCACTTCTCCACCACAGCACCACCAAAAAACCAACCACAAACCCCCTCTTGGGCTCTTTTATTTATTTTTTATCTCTTTTTTTTTGGAAACATGTTCATAGTTCTCCAATGTTCTACATCTTACAGGAAATATCGGACAGTTACAAACTCTGGTGGGGAGATCACGACCTGATCTTCAGAACCAAAACCAGAACAAAACCCAAAACCAGGGAACTAAACCCAAACGGACACTTTCAGATGGACAAACCGAGGCTGGGGGGGGCTCTCCAGGGCATCACTTCAAGGCCATGTTCCCTCCACACCTTTGAGACTTGGAAGACATGGTTACCCTTGGGTTTCACCTTTATTTCTCTTAGTTTTTGGTATTTATGTATTTATTTTTTTGCTTAAGAGATCAAATGCTATTTAAAAATGAGCTGGTTTTGGGGGGGCAAAATGGATTAAAAACCTAAATCTATAGAAAGAGGGTAAAACCCAACGTGGGTTTGCTCAGTGCTATGGGAATGGGAGGGTTTGGGGGCCATCCTGCACCCCTCTGGCTCAGTTCCCCTCTCTCCCCGCTCCCAAGCCTCCTTCACCCTGGGAAACCCCAGCTCCATCCCTTGTAGGGAGCTGCAGCGATGCTGCAGGTGGCTGTGTTGCATCAAGGGGTTTCTCCCTACAAACAGCACAACTGAGTGTTTCCAGCTGGGAATCCCTGCTGTTGAACCATGGATTTTGCTATTCCTGCTTTGCCAACATCCCTGTAATGGGTTGTTTTACCAGATTACAGGTAAATCCCTAAGTGCCACGGTGCAACACGCTGGGAAAACACCTTTTCCAAGCTCTCCTCCCTCCCAAGCTCCTTAACAGGCTTTAGTTTCCTTTTTTCCCTATGGGAATGGTAGTGCATGGCAGAGAAACCATCTGGAGCTTCATCCTGCTGGCAGCCGGACAGGCTAAGGAGCGAAGTGAAGGGATGATGGGCAGAGGGTCACTGTGTTTTGGGGGTGATGGATGGAGGGCCTGAAAATACTGACAATTAATAAAAACTAACCCAAAAGCCCTGGATTTATGGATATCCAGCAGCTCTTATTGCTATTGTCGGCTGGTTGGGTTTCCCCATGGAAAACTAACCCTCAAATGTGGTTTTTCCTCCCTCTAAGCAAGCCAAACCCCATTTCACACCCTCCAGATGGGGACCACATCATCCCAAATCCCCTGTGGGGATGTATCCACTGGGATGGAGGAGCAGGGGGAGAGGATGGCAAAGAGAAAGGGTCTTGGAAGGACCCCATTCAGTGGGATGCTGGTAGATGGGGGGAGAATGGATACTCTAAAACATCCATCCCTCAAACCAAGCCCTTCAATAACACTTCCTGGTAAGTACATCTTGGAACTGCAAAAGCTGACCTGGGTTATTGTTATTCACTAAATACAAGAGCAAATGGTCACCTGGAGGGTTCAACCACTTGGAGGTGTGATGGATACAGGAGCTCACTCAGGTTGGGGGCCACCACCACTATTAATATGCCTTTTTCCCTCCCCAAATCTTGGATTCCAGCTCATGTTTTCAAGCAGAGATAATGGCAGGGATGGGTTCATGGCCATAACAGTGGTTTGAGAGTCATTTTCCTTCCTCTTTAGCTGGAATTTCAATCTCTGAGACACTTTGGAGGGTGCTAAGGATGGTTTAACTCCTCCTGCTCTTCCCTGCTAATGCCCAGTGTGATCCTCCACCATAGGAAACCCTTTTCCTCAACCAGTATCAGCAAAGCTTTGTTGGAGTGAAGTAACTGAGAAGCTGGTGGCCACCATCAGTGTCTCCCACAAGGGAGTCCCCCACCAGGCTGCAACCTGCCCAGGACCTTCACTTAAACCATGACTGGGCCAAGGAAAGGGCTTGGGATCATGGGCTTTCCTCTCATCATTCCATCTAACCAAAAAACCACATCCTTCCACAGGGAAGGGGACTGCAGGTCACTGCTGGCATGAGCTGAGGGGCATCAAGCCCCACATCCCTGTGCAGGGGGATGCAGGGAGCATCTCACCACCACCACGACTCCATGAAGACACCTTGGGAAGGAGCTACCCAAGCCTGGAGCCATCTAATGGCCCCAGAGCCATGCAGTGTCCAAGCTTAAACCCACCACCAGTTCCCAAACGTGCTCACCAAAGCCTCTCACCCAACAGTCAGTGAATATTTCACCTCTTCACACCCTGGCTGGGTTAATGGGCACTTCTGCCTGGGCATAATGGGATGAGGAGCATCAGATCTGCTGTTGATCCAAGGCAAGGAGCTAAAACTAAATCACCCCGTGGGTGATTCCCCTGGAGCTTTCTACCCCACCTTTAGTGTTCTCTTTCCTTCCAGGAGCAAGCCTGGCATCTCCTTTCTGGCCATGGACCCAAAAGTTAGCAGTCATTCCTAAAGCAGCTGAAGGTGAAGGGTGCCTAGGCCTGTAGTAGGATAGTGTCTGCTAGGGAAGGTCCTCCTCTGGAGAACCTGGGCTGTGATAACACTGAACCTGAAAGTCATAGTGCCCTTATGTTGCCTAAAGCTTACTCTACCCTATGTGTTTCAATGCTGACAGAGAGCTCCTAACACATAACACGAAGTCAACATGAGAGGGAAGAAGGGTATTGAGAGGTCTTCAAGTCCTGTGATCTACTGGGTGGTTTTCTGCCCAGGTTTAGCTGCTACAAACAGTGGAAGGATGATGTAGTATTGTTGGTTCCAAATGTCCTGATGCTCTTTATGTGCTAACCCTTGGCTTGGCCAAGCTGAACCCGTAGGTTTTGGGGTTTTTCCTTCTCTTTTCTGTTTATACAAACCCAAAGTGCAACTGAAAGTATTACACAGGAGACACACACCTTCCAACCCCACAGCACTGGTGTTCAGTCTTCACCCACCCTGCTCCCCCTGAGGCTGGGAAGGTCAACCAGACCTTTGCTACATTCCCTTTCAAACCACCATGACTGACCAAGTGACCCCCATACAGAAGTGCTGGTTCCAACACCCAACCTGACAAACGACCTGGGACCAACCAGCAGTAGGAGAAGTCCTCTTGGGTCTCTAAGCTTGTTTCTCCCCATTTGGACCATGCTTATGGGAAGGAGCTCCATAACTCCTCCCAATGGCAGCAGATGCCAAGCTGGAGACACCACCAAGAGCAAGGTCTCACCCTGGTACCAACAACTGCTCACTTTGCTCTTCTGAAAGACCCTCCAGTCTGATCTCTACACCACGATGTCCCGGTCAAGGTGACCCTCCACTGCTGGTCTCCACTGCCCTCACCTCCATATGGAGATATGGCATGACCAAAGCTGAGCAACCAACAGACATCTGGGCACTGACTCAACACCATGCATGGGTCAGAAATCCATGACAGGCAGTGCCAGGAGGGATTCCCATCCACATCTCCTAACCTGACTGCTTTAAACGCTTTGGATTTGGTCCATTGTGACAACCTTGGAGCCCAAGAGATGTGAGTTGCAAACACGCTACTGGGTGCATATAACTCTTTTGGCACACTTGAGGGAAAACTCAAAACCCAACAGTGGTTTTGTCTTAGGAAACACAAAAACAGAAGAAAACTCTTGTTTCTACTCTGGGTTTAGTGATAAGGATTTAAAGATAAACTGGCCTCAAGTATTGTCTACAAAACCTCTCTCTCTGCTGCCCTCCACACAACTTATTGCTCTACTTGGACACCCCAAGGTGGGATGTCACCAGCCACACTTGGCCTCACATCTTCATGCCCCTGGGAAAGCCAAAATCCCTGAAGTTACCCCAATGCCCACAGCCTCTGCGTGCCTGTTGTCTCCCAGCCTGGTCCATGTCAACTGTGGATCACCTTCCATGCTCTTGTCCTTTCTCAGGAGCCTTCCCATGAGGAAGGTGACATGTTTATTGCTATTGCTTCCTCTTCCCCTCCCTTCTCCCCACTGGGCAAGCAGAGCAGCTGGTCTCATCCCCCTCTCCAGCCTTTCTCTATGGTGCCAGGATTTGTGCTTGGATGAACATTTCTCCTGGAAGTCTCAGCTGTAACTCAAAGAATGAGGGGGGCACGTTGACTGCCACGGAGGAATCACAGTTAGGTTTCAGCCCTGCCAGCAAGACAGGTGAATCCACCCATCTTCCCTCTTGCCCTACCTCAAAGACTCTTCTGCATCAATCAGCCCTCCTCCTTTCCCACACTATGAGACTCTAGAGAAGTTCTTCAGATCAACCCTTGGACCTGGAGAAACTGTTCAAATCAACCCCTGGACCTGGATAAGCATTTCAGACCAACACTTGAACATCTCCTTGCTTCCTTCAACAGCCACCCAGCACATCTCTGCCTGCAAACAGCAGCCACACAAGGAAGGATCTGCCTTCTCCCTCACACAGCCCCAGGATGTGGCTGATGGGGAGCATCTCATTTACCCAAGAGGTGCAAGATGCTGCCAGGGAATGTGTGTCTCTGCTGCTCTCTTCCCATCACAAAAGACCCATTTGCCCAGTTGGAAAAAGCAGCCCAAAGACCTGATGGTGACCATTCCTCATACTTCCTAAGACAAGTGTGTTACGTTGCTAATGATACTTATATTCTCTTAACTCCTACAAAAGAAGGGATGAGTTCAGAACTTCACTGCAGATAATGCATTTATAATCTATCACAACAGCTATCTGGAAGACACCAAGTTTTTTTTTCTTGTAATATGTTATGGAAGATTAAATAATTTATATTCTTCAACTAAAAATACCCAAACCAAATGGGAAGAAGAAGCCTGCCTACCAGCGCTGTGCTTTTCACGTAGTACCCTGAACATCAACCACTCTTACTAGCCAAAGGAAATCTAGGCTCTTGTCAACAACAACGACAACAGAAAGATCATGAAAAGAACCCAAACGAACAAGAAGTGGGGGGATGTTTGCACCACTCAGCTGGGCAATGCTGGAAAAACAAAAGGTGGAATATTCTGAGCTTTCCAATGATAGGACTCCAAAGAGAGAACTTGACTATTGCTCAGTGTCAGTATGTGTGTTACACAATCGATGTGGGGTGGGGAGGAGGAAAGAGGAGAGGAGAAAACAATAAAATAAAAGGGAGGCAGAAGATTAGAAAAAGCAGCTTTTACAAAACCACTAAAGAATGCATAAAGTGACCCTTGCACTTTTGTTGGTTTTCTTTTGTTCTTGCAAACAGACGAGGTGCTGCAGGACAGCGGCCACAGCACCGATGTAAGACTTGTGTAGTTGCATACAATGTTTGACTCTGGATCTGGAAGAGAGCAGATATATCAAAAACAAGGAGTTAGGAGCAAGTAGTGCAGGGTAGGAAGGTTCTACGGAGTGATCTGGACAGGCTGAATTGATGGGCTGTGGCCAATGCTACAAAGTTCAACAAGGCAAAGTGCCGGGTCCTGCATTTGGGCCACAACAGCCCCATGCAGTGCTCCAGGCTTGGGGAATTCTGGCTGGAAACCGCTCACGGAAAAGGACCTGGGGGTGCTGATGGATGGAGCTGAACATGAGCAGCTTGTGCCCAGGCAGCCAAGAAGACCCCCGCACCATGGCCTGTCCCAGCCCCAGTGTGGCAGCAGGGCCAGGGCAGGGACTGTCCCCCTGTGCTGGGCACTGGGGAGGCTGCACCTCGAATCCTGTGTCAGTTCTGGGCCCCTCACTGCAAGAGAGACATTGAGGTGCTGGAGCGGGGCCAGAGAAGGGCACCGGAGCTGGAGCAGGGCCTGGAGCACAAGTGTGATGGGGAAGGGCTGAGGGACCTGGGGGTTTAGTGTGGAGAAGAGAAGGCTCAGGGGGGACCTGATCGCTCTCTGCAACTGCCTGACAGGAGGATGGAGCCAGGAGGGGGCTGGTCTCTGCTCCCAAGGAACAAGGGATGGGACAAGAGGAAGCGGCCTCAAGCTGCCCCAGGGCAGGTTTAGCTGGAGCTGAGGAACAATTCCTTGCCCAGAGGGTGCTCAGGCATTGGAACAGGCTGCCCAGGGCAGGGCTGGAGTCACCGTCCCTGCAAGTGTTCACAGCCCGGGGAGCCGAGGCCTCAGGGCCAGTGGTTAGTGGTGGCCTTGGCAGGGCTGGGAATGGTTGGACTGGATGAGCTTAAAGGGCTTTTCCAACCCGGTTGACTCTATGATTCCAGGACAGAGCAATTCCCCTCTCCTCTGCACACCTTCACCAAGTGCAGCACCTATAGCTGATGTATCCAGGATTTAATCATCCCTTATGCTGCAGTGTGGGCAATTTCTCGGGCAGGGAGCTGAGGAAGCAGCAGCTTGTTGGTGGTATCCATTGCAGAGGATTAAAAACATGCAGATGGGATGCTCTCTGCTAATTGCACAACGATTTGTCATGGGAAGGATTAGCTCAGTGTAATGTGTGCAGGAAGGAGAGATTTCACATAGCCCCCAGGGCTGGTTGATCCCTGCTGCTTCCCTGTGCAGCATCATGTGTTCCCATCAGCTGCGTTCCCTGTTAATTGGGCATGAAGGACCAAGGGCTCCAGCAACACAAGGAGAGCGTTTAAATGAGCAGCTGGGATTTTGGGGATCCTGAGCACGACAGGAACCTGCAGCTGGTTGCAGGCAGCTGCACACAAGCCCCGTGCTAATGAACAGGATGATCTCTCAACACATTTTAGCAGGGATAAAAACCAAAGGGTGTTCAGCCTGGAGAAGAGAAGGCTCCTGAAGGGGACACCTTAGAGCAGCTCCAGGGCCTAAAGGGGCTCCAGGAAACCTGGAGAGGGGCTTTGGACAAGGGATGGAGGGACAGGCCAAAGAGAATGGCTTTAACCTGCCAGAGGGGAGACTGAGATGAGCTCTGAGGCAGAAGCTCTTCCCTGGGAGGGTGCTGAGGCGCTGGCACAGGGTGCCCAGAGAAGCTGTGGCTGCCCCATCCCTGGCAGTGTTCAAGGCCAGGTTGGACACAGGGGCTTGGAGCAACCTGCTCTAGTGGAAGGTGTCCCTGCCCGGGGCAGGGGTTGAAGCTGGAGGAGCTTTAAGGTCCCATCAACCCAAACCATTCTATGATTCTATGTAAGGTCAAGGTATGCTGTGCTTTGCTAAAACCCTCTGTAGCCCCACAACAGAGCACCATGCAGCATCCCTACTAGGGAGCAGTGCTAAAAGGCTCTTCTGGAGTCAAAGCATCACCCTGACAAAAGGATTCAGGAGCTTTGTAGGAAGGAGAGAAGTGATAGGGGTGCTTGGTGATTAATTAATCAACAAGAGCAAAGCAAGACCTACTAAGGCAGCACTTACATGAATTGGCCAGTGGGTTTACCAGTGTGGAGGTACGTAGCTGTAGGTGGGGGTTCCTTGAGCCCTGTACGTTGGCACGGAAACTGGATGTGCTCCAATGGCAGTGTGTTGTGGGGTGGTCAACAAGGTTCCTGCAGGGCATGGAGAAATAGTGAGGAGAAGAGCTCTGTTAGGGGAGGGTTAGCTGGAGCTGAGGAACAATTCCTTGCCCAGAGGGTGCTCAGGCATTGGAACAGGCTGCCCAGGGCAGGGCTGGAGTCACCGTCCCTGCAAGTGTTCACAGCCCGTGGAGCCGAGGCCTCAGTGCCAGGGGTTAGTGGTGGCCTTGGCAGGGCTGGGAATGGTTGGACTGGATGAGCTTAAAGGGCTTTTCCAACCCAGCTGATTCTATGATTCTAAGGGGCAGGCACAGCATCAGTTGCCTTTTTCTCCCTTCTATGACTCCCCCAAATATTACTCTGCCTGTGAGTCCTGAATCAAAGGCATCTGACTCATGCAGTTGCTACCACCCAACACCATGAGCAGAATAAACCCACCTGCAGCTCCAGCATATTTTCTTTACATGCTACTGTTGGCCCTTGACCCATCTTTTTCTGATTCCCTTATCCCTAAAGACCAGAGCTAGCCACAAACCTGCTGACATCTTCCACCTGCTGAAGGCACAGGGCTAAGTTGCAACAGCAAATCACTGCAGTGATCTGAAACATCTAAGCACCAAACTGGATGGGATGAGGGTTGTAAAAGGAGATGAGAAAAAGCCCAGAACTTCCAGGGAAAATAAAGATGAGCTTTGCCCCTCATCTCCCATGGGCAGAGGAGCATTTCTGCCTCATTTAAACCCCCAGAGCTGACAGTCTTGGGATGCAGCAGGAGGAGTGATCCTCTCCCAGCCACAAAGCAGAGGAACTACCCCATGCATCCTCTTTTCCTTCAGTCTTCAGTGGATACAGAGGGATTTTAGGTGGGAATTCGCAGTGCCCTCAGCACACATGGGGAGGGAGGATACAGCCCTATACTACTCTGCTCTGGGAGTAACTGGGTGCTCGGATCAACTTCTCAGTTCCTGGCTACTAGAAATGCTACTATAGAGATTTCAAAGCATCCCACGTGCATCTCTCCACTTCTCAGTATCAGCAACAGTAAATCTCTCAGAGAGGTTCTTGTCATACCCACGCTGCAGTATCTCTGCTTGCAGCAAGGACTGTGGCCCATAACAGAGCCCTGTTTCACAGCTAATGCAGATGCAGAGGGATGAATGAGGTGTTTCTTGGCATAAGTCAATATACAATCCTAGGAATTGTTAATGAGAGAGATATAGGCTTTGGGAAAAATAAACCCAGCCCATATCCTTACTTAATGTGCTGTCAATTAAAGCAATCCCGCACACAAATGCAGAGGATTTGGGATGCAGAAGCCAAGGTTAATGTTCATTTTGTCAAATGAAAGTAAGACCATAAGTGTCCTAAAAAAGGAACTTGAGTATGGAAATACAATATTGAGGATGGAGAAAACTGGTTATACCTCTGCTTATGGAACAGACAGAGGAAGAATAATGCATTTAAGGATGCAAAAGTGGATATCTCTAGTGAGCCAAACACAAGGTCTCCTCTGCTAACCTAAAAACTGAGTTAGGTCAGTACCAGGAGCATTTTTGCCTGCAAAGGAGAGGTGGCAGCAAGCAAACCCAGCAATTAGCTGTGTTCAAAGTGCTTTTGGAGCCACTTCCAGATACACCCTGAAGGCTGCTGGCAGCACAGGGAGCTCCTCACCCATTATAAATCTCTGGGACAGATCGTTTGGATACATCCCACCTGCGAGATGAAACTATGGCTCAGAACAAGGGGAGATCTGTCTTCTCACCTGCTGACATTGCCATGGTGGTCCCAGCGACCATCCCCATGGCCACACCGTTGGTCCTGGGCGCAGCGACCGGGGCCGGGTAGATGGCCGATGGGATGCTGTTGGGCTGAACCACGGTGGTGTGATGGATAACGTGAGGCTGTGCCGCATACACTGGCTGGGTATAATAAGCTCCCTGTTGGAGAAGGGGAAAAAACACCATTGTCTTTGTCACTGGATTGACAGCACAAGCCAAAGCAGTGACTTGAAGGCCAGTATTTTATGTAGAGGCAAAGACCAGCTCTGTTTGCAGAGGGTTTCAGCTGGGCAGGGAGTTGCTGTAGATCCTGCTCTGGGGTGAGCAGTGATGCAGCAGCACAGCCCCACACCTACCCCCTCCACCAGATGGGACACACGATATTCCCAAACCCAGCCTGGTCTTCCTTGTGAGGGTGCTGAGGTGCTGGCACAGGGTGCCCAGAGAAGTTGTGGCTGCCCCATCCCTGGCAGTGTCCAAGGCCAGGTTGGACAGAGGGGCTTGGAGCAACCTGCTCTAGTGGAGGTGTCCCTGCCCGGGGCAGGGGTTGGAGCTGGAGGAGCTTTAAGGTCCCTTCAACCCAAACCATTCTATGAAGATTCCATAATTAATACAAGCTGGTGTCACATTTAGCTGCTGGTACAAAGAGCTGCCCACAGGACACCATTTGAGCACTGCCAAAGGGCTAGTCCTTCCCACGAGGGAGCTCCTTCTGCCTGGAGACCTGGATAAAGAAGAATGAAACTGAACCTGAGGACATGTGGGGTGGTCCTTGGGATGCACAAAGGCAATGGGAAAGGAGGGGGAACACCATCAGGGGTTGGAAAGTCAGGTTGGGGGAAAAGCCAGGGAAGCCATAAGGCCAGATTGCTCTGATGACCTTGTGATCTTCAGTGGGAAGGGGCATCAAAGTGATTTTCAGAGGACATCTGCTCTAAATTACATCCCTGCAGGGGATCTTGGCCCCAGCACATAGCTGGAGGTGGTGGCAATGCAGGAGCAGAGAAGATGGCACTGGAAACCCATCCAGGTGCTGGGGGAGGAGCTGCTCTGTGAGGATACAGATCTGGGTCATGCCTGAAGCAGCTTGAGCTGGTGAAGGTGACACAGGGAGGTGGAAGGAGGGTGGTGCAAGTCAATAAGATGCCAATGGCCACCAGCAAATGGACCTTGGGGTGACCCAGAGTCATCTGCGGCCCTGGGGAACAGCAGTGTTGAGAGCTGGGGAGGGTGAGAAGAGGGGGTGCAGGAACTATCCTGGAGCCACGGAGCCCCAGTATGTGATTTTGGAGGAAGGGACCTGATTCCCAACCTCATCAAGCCACTGCGTTGACTCCACTACATACCAACAACCATGCAAGACCATGTCTCATCCAGAGGATCCAATGGAGGAGTCAGGAGAGAGACCCCAGCACCCCAGAGCCCCACCAAGCCCCACCATGAGCACCTCCATCCCACCAGGAGGTGGGTGCTCAGCCCTGACAGCCGAAGATGAAGCTCTTTAGGAACCTCAGGCTGTATTTGCTTGCTGTTGAGCGAGGTGGAGGCACCTACCTGGGTGTACAGGTTCTGCTGTGGATAGGCACTTCTGATGGGGTACATAGCGGTTTGGTACGGGTTCGGAGACGGCGAGTAGGGAGGAGGTGCGTTGTTACTCTGGGTCGGTGGGACCTTGTAGGGAGTCCCCGCAGTGTACCCTGCAAAGACAAGAGGGCTCCAAGTGAGGGTGAGGATTTACAGCTGCAGAGCTGGTCCATGGAGAAGCAGCAACCCCAGCTGCCACTCATGATGCGCCGGCTGCTCGCTGGGCATCACTCAGCATGGAGGAGACACCAACTGCCCCAGCACCGACTGATGTGCCATGAAACCCACCAAGCTGAGACCTCTGAGCCTTGGCTAATCAATCACAGCACCCGGCCTGCATCCTTCACCCAGCCCAGCAGTGGCTCTTCCCAACCCCAGTGGCCCAAAACAGGGCATTCAGCTCTGAGCCCCCCAACACAAGAGGGACATGGAGCTGCTGGAGCGAGGCCAGAGGAGGCCCCGGAGCTGCTGCGAGGGCTGGAGCAGCTCTGCTCTGGAGCCAGGCTGAGAGAGCTGGGCTGGGGCAGCTGGAGAAGAGAAGGCTCCTCAAGGGGACACCTTAGAGCAGCTCCAGGGCCTAAAGGGGCTCCAGGAAACCTGGAGAGGGGCTTTGGACAAGGGATGGAGGGACAGGCCAAGGGGAATGGCTTGAACCTGCCAGAGGGGAGATTGAGATGAGCTCTGAGGCAGAAGCTCTTCCCTGTGAGGGTGCTGAGGCGCTGGCACAGGGTGCCCAGAGAAGCTGTGGCTGCCCCATCCCTGGCAGTGTTCAAGGGCAGGTTGGACACAGGGGCTTGGAGCAACCTGCTCTAGTGGAAGGTGTCCCTGCCCGGGGCAGGGGTTGGAGCTGGAGGAGCTTTAAGGTCCCTTCATCCCAAACCAGTCTGAGATTCTATGATTAATATTTAGGTGAAAACGATGGATGCCTTTAAGTATTCCATGAAGGTGGATAGTTCTGAGCAGTTTCCTCTCCTGCAAAGCAGGGCTCTGACCATCAAATCATCTTGCTGGTTGGAGAGGCAGCCCCAAGTGATGCTCAGGCACCTTTATACCTGTCCTGCTCCCCACAGGCCATTTACTTTAGCAACAAAAGCAGGAAATCTGCTTTACTGCCATTAAGAAAAGCCATTTCTCTGCTCCATCAACAGGCACAGCAGGTTGCTGCCAAGCCAGGAGGTGCGGAAGGGCTTGGGAGGGCAGTGGGGTGGCAGGGACAGGCAACAGGACCAAAACTGAACACAGTATTCCAGCACCAAGCAGAGCGTGACGATGACACCTTCATCTCTGCTGGTGATGCCCTTGTTGATGGTCCCCAGCACCCTGTTGGGTTTCTTTGCTCAGCTGCTCCCTGTTCACTCCTATGGAGCTGGTGTCCCCCAGGTCCCCTTCCCAGAGCTGCTCCAGCTGGGCAGATCCCAGCCTGTGCTGCACTCCGGGACTGGTTTTCCCAGGGGCAAGACCTGACACTTGTCCTTGTTGAGCTCCATCAGGTTCTAGCCATCCCACTCTTCAGCCTGTCCAGGTCACCCTGCAGGGTGGCTCCCCCTTCCCAAGTGTCCGTTTCCCCACTCCGTTTGGTATCCTTGGCAAACTTCCTC
>NW_009943295.1:14983-20928 GCF_000696875.1 Nestor notabilis
GGCCCTTTCCCGAGGCGGGCCCCAGCGGGGCAGATCCCAGCCTGTGCTGCACTCCAGGATTGGGTTTTCCCAGGGGCAAGACCTGGCACTTGTCCTTGTTGAGCTCCATCAGGTTCTTGTTATCCCACTCTTCAGCCTGTCCAGCTCATCCTGCAGGGTGGCTCCACCTTCCCAAGTGTCCACTTCCCCACTCAGTTTGGTGTCACTGGCAAACTTCACCGGGGAGCACTTGATCCCATCACCCAGATCACTTATGAAGACATTGAACAGTGTTGGGCCCAGTATCTACCCTACCAGTGACAGGTCCCCAGTTGGAAAAGGAACATGGGGTGTCATAAGGTTCACCACCACCTTTGGGCAGTTCCCCACCCACCACACAGACCACTTGTCTAGACCATAATGTGGCAGTTTCTCTAATCTAACACTCAAGAACACTTGAAGTTGTGCTTTAAGGAGTTTTCTTTTAGGGTAGACTAAAAGCTGAGCTGCTGCCATGGGATGCCCCAGACTGCATCAAGGGTGCTGTGAAGGCATCAAGGTGTTGGTCACAGCTTGATGAACAAGTAAAATGGGAATAGTAAAAGATCTGCTCACACAAGCAAGGAAAAGCATATGGGATGGGATGTCTGGTGGGAAATGGTACCCAGCTCTTGCAGGAGGACTGGGAGAAACCATGCTTAGAGCAAATGGCCCCAAAGACTGTGTAGGATGGAGAGGAGAAGCCAAGGCTCAGCCCAGCAGTAACATATCTAAGCACTCAAACATAATGAAGTAATTTACTCAAGCACTATTCAGGGCAGCAATTAATGAAGGCAAAGACTGCAAGGCTGCTAATAGCCCACATTATCCACCCAGCACTGCAAGGGCGTGAAGAAAACAAGCTTTCTAGGAACTCCCAAACAGCATCTCACCACCTCCTGATTGCTGCACATTGGATCCAATGTGTTAATTAAACAGCAGAAGAGCTGTGACCTTTTATTCTGACTCACATTAGCAGGAGAGCAACTGTCTTTAAAGGAGAGATGGAAGCAGCGAGAGGAACTGCAGGTTCTGAAGGGCTGTATTCACCATAGAGACATCATGAGGTCCTCCAGGAACCCAGCAACGTCAGCTACAGAGCCACCAACCTCCTGTTCTTCAGTTTTACCCGTTTTCTTCACCTCGGAACTGATTTCATTAAGCAAGGACCACGGAGGCTGCCAGTTCTCAGCATCACACTTCACTTCCGATGGGCACCGGGAGCTGTGGACAAGCTCCAGGCTGTGTGGTTTCACCACCTAAGACTTGCTGTGGTTTCCCAACTGCTGAATCACAGCCAATTTAGCTATGATACTAAAAAAGGTATGAAGCATAACAGCCCATGGAAGATGTAATCTTCCACGTTTCCCAGAGCAGTGGTGGATGCTCCATCCCTGGAAACATTCGTCCAAAAGCAATGGTGAGCCTTTCAGCTACTTCTATTAAAATTGCTGATTAAATGCTGGTGCCACTCAAGAAATGTCAAGTTACTGACCCTGAAACACAGAAGAGCCCTAAATTGCAGAGATACATTTTTCTGTAATAGCAGGGAGGGTGGGGAGGAGGGGGGGAAACTCTGATGAATTTTATATCATCCTCTCCTCCTGTTCCCACATGAAGGGTTCACA
This sequence comes from Nestor notabilis, assembly GCF_000696875.1. Classification (NCBI taxonomy): domain Eukaryota; kingdom Metazoa; phylum Chordata; class Aves; order Psittaciformes; family Psittacidae; genus Nestor; species Nestor notabilis. The sequence goes on from NW_009943295.1 coordinate 16,630, forward strand.
ACAAGCATCATTTCTCAGCTGGATAAGGATTGGCTGGGTGGCCATACACAGGGTTACAGCCAACAGCTCAATATCCAAGTGGAGACAAGTGAGGAGTGGAATCCCTCTTCAGCATCTGCACCTAGTTAATAACTTCATCTGTTTAATATCTTCATCAGTGACGTAGATGGTGGGATCCAGCACCCTCAGCACGTTTGCTGGTGACCCGGAGCTGTGTGGAGCAGTGACACGCTGGAGGGAAGGGATGGGATCCAGAGAGACCTGGACAGGCTGGAGAGGTGGGACCATGGGAACCTCATGGAGCTCAACAAGGCCAAGTGCATGGTCCTATGCACAGGTTGGGGCAACCTTCTGTGTCTGTACAGGCTGAGGGATAAATGGATGGAGAGCAGCCCTGAGGAGAAGACTTGGGAATGCTGGTACATGAAAAACTAGACATGACCCAGCTCCAGCGTGTGCTTGAGCCCAGAACCCCCCATGTGCTGGGTGCACCCCCAGAGTGTGAGCAGCAGCTCAGGGAGGGGATCCTGCCCCTCTGCTGTGGTCTGGGGAGACTGGGGAACAGCAGAAGAGGTACGTGGAGCTGCTGGAGTGAGGCCAGGGGAGGCCCCGGAGCTGCTGCGAGGGCTGGAGCAGCTCTGCTCTGGAGCCAGGCTGAGAGAGCTGGGCTGGGGCAGCTGGAGAAGAGAAGGCTCCTGAAGGGGACACCTTAGAGCAGCTCCAGGGCCTAAAGGGGCTCCAGGAGACCTGGAGAGGGGCTTTGGACAAGGGCCTGTAGGGACAGGACAAAGGATTCCCCTTGTCCTATCCCTCCAGTCCCTGGTGAAGGTCCCTCCCCAGCATCCTTGTAGCCCCCTCCAGACACTGAAGCTGCTCTGAGGTCTCCACGCAGCTTCTCTTCTCCAGGCTCAACAGCCTCAATTTGCTTGGCCTGTCTTCCTATGGGAGGTGCTCTACCCCCCTATTAAAACCTATTAAAAGTCTCCCAGTATTATTTTTGTCTCCAAACACAACTGGGAGTTTCTCCAGGTCCCAGGGGTGTTTGGAAGGTTCATTCTGCACTTTAAACCTAGGACTGGTCCCACCTCATGCTTGCAGCATGTCCCATGCAAGGCAACATGATGGCAAGAGCAGTTGGGCAGGGGCCAGAGGACACCCCACATACCTGGGGAAGCACCAGGGGCCTTATCTGGGAGCTTATCACCCCTCCTGGAGGCACTATTGGGCCTCTTAGGGGATGAGATTACAAGGCTCCAGCTGGAAAAGCCTGTTTAACCACGATCCATAAGCAGCATCTCCTCCCCCTGCCTTTTCGCAGCCAGTTTGAGTTAGAAGGTGGGAATTTCACCCTGGATTCCTTGAAAATCAAGCTGTATTTTGGAATTCTCTATTTTAAAGGAATAGGAAATAACCTCCCTTTGATTTTTCTGTGCATGCTCAACCACAGAGCATCACCACTGCAGTATACACCAGTATACACCTGAAATCAACCCCAGGCTGCTCCCGGGGACCAAAGACTGGGCTGAAAGAGGTCTTCACCCTTCTCCACTTGATATGTCCCTCTGAAGGGGAGAGTGGGTGCTCTCCTTTTCATGCTCCTTCATGGTTTTCACACACCTGAACAAAGGATGCTACCTTGTTTTGAGAGGAAAACCCACAACATTTCATCCCAGAGGGAACTGCAGCTCCCACTGGACATCTCTGGCAGCAGCAGGTGACAGATCTACTACATGGTGCAAAGCAAGCACCCCCATGACCTGCAGCACCCTCATTGTGTCAGCACACAGGGAAGGACACACAGACGTGAACGTTCCCAACCCCTTTCAAACAGGCTGATCCCAAATAACCCCATCCCCAAGTAACCCCCAGGAGGGGAGGCAACTGGGCACAAACCAACCAAGGAAAACCCCAGAAGAAAAGCTTTAGTTACTGAATGCTGCAGAAGAAGCCTGGTAAGTTCTGTTCTCGGTGCCGGTGTCCACTGGGAGGTGGAAGGTGCCCTCTGTGGCACAGGAGGAGGAGGTCTGTGGCCAGGCTTGCTTCATCAGAAGTGTAGCTTGAATGGAGACAGAGAAGAGGTATCACACACAGCAACGAAGATACAACTTTCCGTGTTTAGGTCACATTTGAGCCACTTTGCTGCTCTCTTCCTTCCCCCTCCCACCTTTTAAGGACAACTATCCATAGCAATGTTACACCATGGTTCCTCTCCTCCCACCTGATCCCCATGGAAGGATGGTTTGCACAGTGCATTGCAGCAAACCAGCTACCTACCCCAAATGACTGGTTTCCTGAGCTAAGGGACCTGCATGAAGATCTGCATGGCCAGCAGAGCCACCATCCCTCCCCAGGTACCACTGGTCACCCCTCTGAAAGAACCAGCAATGGCTGTCCTTGGTCTTGTGTTTCCCAGCTGGAAAACAGGCTGAACTTGGCGTGCAAGGCATTTTATTCCCAATAAAAGCCTTTAAGATGCTTGCATGGCAGATGCCACCAGTGGACAAGGTACTGGTCGCTGTGACTGTCCCATCACAGCTTTGGAAAGGTCAGTGAGCAGAAGCAGTGGCTTCGGGCAGGTCTCCGTGTATCCCAGCTTGTGGGAACTGATTCATGAAGCCAAGTAAGATAATCCAGAGTATTTCAAGAGCCAAATCTTGTGGGGTTTGAGAAAGGACCAACAAAACTTGTTGAACCATCATTAGCTGTACCTTTATAGAATAAAGAACCCCAGACTGGTTTGGGATGAAGGGACCTTAAAGCTCCTCCAGCTCCAACCCCTGCCACGGGCAGGGACACCTTCCACTAGAGCAGGTTGCTCCAAGCCCCTGTGTCCAACCTGGCCTTGAGCACTGCCAGGGATGGGGCAGCCACAGCTTCTCTGGGCACCCTGTGCTGTTATCCTGTATCCAAACACATTGCCAATGCTTATCTAAGAACTGCCACTACACCAAAGGCTTTTGGAGCACATCTATGGAGAAGGCAGATGACCAACACAAGCCTGCAACCAGGCTCCTTCCCAAAGATGGTGCCTCCAGGAAAGGTTTGCCAGGTCCTTTTCTGTTTCTCTTTTGCTTCCTCCCTGAAACTATGGATCTGCCCTAACTCCTTGTGCCAGGCTCATCTCAAAGGATTAACCATCCTTGGCTGAAATCCCACCACCTCCCAACGGAGCTCCCAACATCTTCTGGAAGCCTCAGCCAGTTCTTACAGCTCACTGCTCATCTAGATGTCATTATCAAAGAAACAAGCTCCAGGTTTCCTATGCATGCAGTATGTATTTCACACCCCCAGCCACTAAGGAAGGAAAACCAAGTGAGGGCTGATCAAACTTCAACAAGCCACCTAGTGATTAGACCTCACTGTGAAGTTGTGGAGGATAAAGGAGGAAAATGAAGCTGCTGGGATCAAGGAAAATCACTGATTTATGGCTTCTTTAAAGGTGTGTTTTGTGGACACAGCAGACAGACTGTTGACATGGTCTCTCTGCACGAAATGTTTCTGACAGCAGAACCAGCCATCTGGGGCAGAAAGAGGAGCTCTTCAGAGGGACACCATGGTCCACAGAAGGAGGTGGTGGGTTCCTTATCCTCACATTGGCCCCATGAAGACATTTTAAAGCTGCACTTGATAACTCCTTCTCCCAAGCAAGTTTCTCCTCTGAGAAGCTCGATGCTAAACCCTGCAGAAGGGACTTCATGACTTGGTCAGGGCTTGTAAACCTTTCTGCATCCCAAAGGCAAGAGCAATGATGTTTCAAACCCCTCCAATACCTCCGTGTCTGCTCAGACTCTTAACTAACCATCTCTGAAGATGCAACTGGAGTGCACAGGGCTGGAAGTTGGGGACAAGTGGTTGAGGAGGCCAAGGAGGAATCAGTGCTGGTGCTACAGCCCGTGCCAGCAGCAGCACAGGTCCTAACGGCTGGACACCACAGAGAGAGCACAGAAGCGTTGCTGCAGGTCTGCTGGTCCACCATAACTCATGGAGCATGGAGGACATCCAGCTTTACTGGACAGCATTGCAATCATCATCAGTGAGGAGATGGTTATGGGTGCAAGATCTGCCTGGATGATGCTCTGCTGCCTTCTCATCATCCTGAAGAGAAACCAAGAGGTTTTGGAGAGATTTAAAGCACAGTTTCTCCTCTATTCAAGCACTGATCACGTTCTGTTTCGAGCATGTGCCCAGAGATTTGTGAGTTATTAGGGATTTCCAACCCGCCTTCCTTAGTTTTCCATGGTACACTGCACTCCTGAACATCACACTGGAGAATTAACTCCCAGCACTGAGACAGAAACA
>NW_009943295.1:20944-21347 GCF_000696875.1 Nestor notabilis
CACTCAGACTTTTCTTCAAGATCAGATTCATTTTTGCCTCTGCATTTCACAAAGGTTTTAATCTCCAAGACTGATGAGACAATTTATTTAGATGTTATATGAATCCTTCCTCTGTGGTTTCTCCACATCAGAGCTACCAAAAAATCACAGTAATCATGGATCCTTGGAGAATCCATCACTTAAAACTACACAAAAGGTGAACCAAGGAGGTTTTTAGGAACATTAATATCTTCTGGTCCTTTGCAAGAGCTACAATTCACAGAGGTTACAATCCAGCCATGTCTATCTAATATCATAGATATTAGATTAACTGGGTGCAGCTCTGGTGTCCTCAACATCAGAAGGACATGGAGCTGTTGGAGCAAGTCCAGAGTAGACGACAAGGATGCTCAGGGGCTGGAGC
>NW_009943295.1:21610-33295 GCF_000696875.1 Nestor notabilis
AAGGCCAGGCTGGACACAGGGGCTTGGAGCAACGTGCTCTAGTGGAAGGTGTCCCTGCCCGGGGCAGGGGGTTGGAACTGAATGAGCTTTAAATCCCTTCCAACACAAACCATTCCATGATTCTATTTATGATGGATATGCCTCTGAGGCTCCTACAAGGTTTACAATAAGCTTAATTCCCCAGGCAGCCCCATTACTGTGTTCTTGAGTGCCTCAAACTGGTGGGACCATTTGTTCTTAGAAAGCTTTGCCAGGCTCTACAGGATATTCACCTCCTCGCACCCCAAGACATCCACCTCAGGAGACCTATTGATGTCCCTAAACAGTCAGTGGGCACCTATAGAGGATGGCTGAAAGCACTTATGTGAGGAAAGATGATGCCTACGCTCTCCCTCTGCAGAGCACTGTTTCCTCCAGGGAGGACGGACCATTTGTTCTTAGAAAGCTTTGCCAGGCTCTACAGGATATTCACCTCCTCGCACCCCAAGACATCCACCTCAGGAGACCTATTGATGTCCCTAAACAGTCAGTGGGCACCTATAGAGGATGGCTGAAAGCACTTATGTGAGGAAAGATGATGCCTACGCTCTCCCTCTGCAGAGCACTGTTTCCTCCAGGGAGGACCCAGAGGAGGAAAGGGACACAACATCCCCATGGACACCCCTAATTTCCAAGGGCTGATTTTAGCAATATCTCTTCAGCTCTGTGAGGACACTGGAGTAATGGATGAGCAGCATTATTCTCCCCTGCATTATTAATAAATGCAGCTGAAGCATGCGCCAGCCTCCATGTGAGATGTGTGTGTCCTACTTTCAGGAAAAGAAAAAGGCTTATTTTTAATGAAGGAAGCTAAACCAAACCACCCATCTCAGGAAGACAGAATGCCTGGGAGAGAACATGCTCCAAGGTTAATGGACTTCTAAACTGGAGTGCCTCATGTCTCTGCAGCACTGATCGGATGCACTCATTTTTACAGGCTTGGAAGGGATTGTATTTTAATAACACTGTCCTAAATAAGCAGGCTCATTGCAAGCAGCAGTTAATGCAATGCTGATGTTTTGCAGTGATCTTGGAGCTTCCCTTGTGTCTTTAAAAAAAATGTGGATAAACACAACAGGAGACTCACACAAGGCAGAAACGTGTGTTTCAATGAGGATGGAAGGAAATTCATTCTCTTGCTTGACCTAGGGCTCTTTTGGCTGAGCAGTGGCTGGCTGTTATCTACACCTTGGGAAGGGTCACTTTGAAATAAGCTGGTGAAGAATTTATCATCCTTTTGGTGCTCAAACCTTAGCAGATATTCACCAGATACTTGACACTAGAAGAACTTATGGTCCTTTCCAACCCAAACTGTGATTCTATGGCACTGCGAGTGGGAGGAATCAAGACTAGTTCCAGTTCCCATCTTCCTTTCCTCACTGTTGCTGGACCTGTATGGACCAAAGGGACTCTATAGACTTCTCTAAGCTCCTCACCATGTCTCCTTATGCTTCAAGGCCCAGTTGGACACAGAGGCTTGGAGCAACCTGCTCTAGTAGAAGGTGTCCCTGCCCATGGCAGGGGTTGGAACTGGATGAGCTTTAAGGTCCCTTCCAACCCAAACCACTCTGATTCTATGAGTGAAGCAATTGCAAAGTTTAGGACACTAAATCACTACATTTTCCATGTGGATCCCAAGGTCTTGGGAACCACGAGGTCAACAGAAGAGCGTGAGCATCACCAACTTCTACTTTGGCATCAGGGACTATAGTGTGAGTGTCTGGAGGACATCAAGGATGAAAGCAGATGGTGCACAAGCAGCAGCTATTTGAAAACTAGAGTGAAAATTCACCACTACCAATGTACTTCCCTTGGAGTGAACCACACCAAGGGCAGGAGCCGAGGGGAGCCTTCACCTTCACTTGGTGGTTCATCTCTTGCTAAGATTTTGAATGGAAGTGAAGCAAAACTCATGAAGTTTGGGGCAAGAGACACCCAACCAGAGAGAACATGGCTGAGGAACACCTTTAGGATGGAACCTTGTCCAGAACAGCTTCTTTCAAGACTGGCGTCTTACAAGTTCATCAGTCACAAGCAAAGGATGCTCTTCCCACCCTTTTCAACCTCTATTCCAAGCACTATTAAGAGGCACATTTGCCCACTTAACCTACATATGGAGAATCAGCTATCCCAGCAGATGAAACTTGGGTTTGTGATTGCTTTTATAGTGATCCTGATGGATTTCTGAGAGCAGATACCAATCCCCACCCAGTCTTGAAACAGAACTTGGTTGGTGAAGCAGATGCTTTTGAAAGCAGCAGTTCTGCTGGGAACACACAGCGTCTCTCTCTGCAGCGAGGCAGCTGAAGGCTCAACATCTAAAGTCTCTTATAAATACATGTTAGAATTAGTCTGCTGTTGCTGAATCAAGGATTTTCAACACAAAGCTGATCCCCTCTGAGGCGAAGTGGGTTTGATGGGTGCCAGGAAACCCAACAGCAGGTTATTCTCCACAGCAGGGTTATTCCCAGCCTCCTGTATGACAGCAGCTGATTCAACCTGAGTAAGTGCTCTCTGCACCGATACAGACAACTGGGTTTAACTCAGCCACTGAACCACAGCGTGACTTCAGCTCAACTCCATTTAACAGAGCTGAGGACACTGCCTGCTCTGCTGCATGTACCCACTGCTGGAATGTGCAGTGGAGTTGTTTCAGAATCCCAGAGTGGTTTGGGTTGGAAAGGACCTTAAAGCTCCTCCAGCTCCAACCCCTGCGACGGGCAGGGACACCTTCCACTAGAGCAGGTTGCTCCAAGCCCCTGTGTCCAACCTGGCCTTGAACACTGCCAGGGATGGAGCAGCCACAGCTTCTCTGGGCACCCTGTGCCAGCGCCTCAGCACCCTCCCAGGGAAGAGCTTCTGCCTCAGAGCTCATCTCAGTCTCCCCTCTGGCAGGTTCAAGCCATTCCTCAGTGGACCTGCTTCCCAGAGCTGGAAATGCAGCATCTCCCTGCAGCACAATCAGGATCTTAAACCCCATAATTCAATAAAAACTGGCAGGGAGATGCAAGTAGCTTAAAAAAGCCTCTAATTTTAAGCCTGGATTGCCTCTGTACCCTTTGCTCTGCCTCTAAAGATAACACTGATGGATGCTGTCCTCACTTCCAGCATCACCCAGGCTTTTTTTCTCCATGAAACAGCATCCATGAAATCATCTTTCCTCCCTGCTGCACATGAACAAGCTGAGAGCTCTGAACCATGCCTCCAACAAGATAAATCTCTGAAGAGTGGGGGAAAGAACCCTGTCCTGATATTAAATTGCATTGATTTCAAGAGCTGTATCATTATGTATGGGAAGGAAGGAAGGAGGTTTCTGCACAAGAGGAGTTGGGTTGAGAAACAGCAAGTTCAATCTTCTCCATTTCCTCGCTAATGTAGTGCTTAGCTGTATTGTGTTATACACTGAAGAGTGTTGTTCTTGATGCAAAATGACCTGTCAGCTTACTGGAAATAAGGAGATTTCTAATATGGAAATTATTAAAAGCATTTTCTAAGCTCCACAAACAGAGCAATGAATTCAGATGTCAAGGTGGCTGCCCAGGCTTCCTTGCCTCAGCATTGAGCTGCGCAACAAAAAGATCTGGTGAGGAGGGGACATATAAATGATGAGAGGCTTTTCCTTTAGAGAAAGCAAGTAGGTTAAGATTAGGCTTGTACTTCAGAAGGGGAGTGAATAAAAGGCTGCCTGGCACAAAGCAGATTGACCAGGGCTTTCCTTTCCCCTTTCACATCATGCAAATGTAAAGCAACAGACAATGATTTGCATTGCTTTAAAGAAAGGACTACATGAGGAACTGGAGCTTTAATTAATCTGCAGGCACTGCTTGCTGCAAAGTGTTGTAGTGGTGAAATATAGAAAGGATCAAAGCACGGGGGAGGTGAAGCATCTTTAATGAAGGAGAAGACACCCACAGCCAGAGCCACCAGGACAAAGGTAGGGGAAAATCAAAGTCTTTGTGGGTTTGTGCTTATAAAAGCCGCTGACTAAGAAGGTTTGGGGTGGATTATTCCATACTGAACAATGTGTGGAATCTTCTGAAGGCTCATCTGGCTGTATTCAGGGAGGAGAGACCAAGGTGGATGGACAAGCTGGCCCTTGCTGAGGGTGGGGGCTCCTTTCTGCTGGGTGGAGGACACAGGCTGTAGATGCTGCTGCGGGAATGATGGAGCTCAGGAAGAGCTACCCAAGGACTCGCTGCTGCCCACCTGAGTGACCTCCAATTTCCAGGGTTATCCCTGTGTTTCCTTGTTCATCCTTAGTCTTCTTGAGTGTTTCTTCGCTGTCTGCCATGGGACATTCTTTCTTGTCCTTACTGTGAGTGCAGGCAACTTCTTTGTTCAAGAGAAGGAGCTTGTCCTTCAGCCCACTCCAGGATACACTATCACACACCAGCTGGGTCCCATTTCTCAATGTATTCCTACTATCCCACCCCATGCCAAGAAAGCAATCCCATAAAACACCATCTTAGAGGTCTCCTTCTCTGAGGGTATCTTGACTATGTATTAGAGTTACTTGAAAAAGCATCTACCACCCCCCTTGGGCTCCTGTTTCTCATGAGCATGAAGGATGCATTTCAAGCTCTCCTGGTAGGACAGACAGGAACCCATGGGGAGGCCAAGTGTCTCTTTGGGAAGGTCTCTCTTTCTGTCCACTGAATACAGAAGGATCTGGGCTTCAAGGGTTACAGACCTAAGGTCTATATAGCTGAAAGGAACCAAATATTCCCAAACGTGGCAATTGCTGCAAGATTTCCTAGTTGGGTTTTTTCTTCTTATTTTTAATATGGAAAATCAAACTGAGCTGAAATAAAATCTTTCCAGGGGCATGTGTGGATTCCATCAAGATTTTGCAAAGAAAGGATTTTGTCTGGATGGCAACACATCATTTCTGGGGGTTGTTTCCACTTGGTGTCCAATAGGAACTCCAGCCTCCCAAGGATGGTGTTGGAGGTGTACAAGGAGCAATACAGACCCCCTCCAAATTCCATGTCCTGCACTGATTTGGTGCTTCCTCTCATTTGGGCATCTCCTCACTCCCTGGTAGAGCTGCTGCCTGCACGAGTGGCTGGGGACAAGAGGTCCTCAGAGAAGCTGTGGCTGCCCCATCCCTGGCAGTGTTCAAGGCCAGGTTAGACACAGGGGCTTGGAGCAACCTGCTCTAGTGGAAGGTGTCCCTGCCCGGGGCAGGGGTTGGAGCTGGAGGAGCTTTAAGGTCCTTTCAACCCGAACCATTCTGTGATTTTAAGTCCAGGCCAACATGCAGGAATGCTGCAGGATTTACATCCCTGGCTGAGCCGGGAGAACATTCCCAACCTTTGGCAGGACAAGCTACTAATAAATTTGTGGGGGGTTTAAGGCTGTGGAGCTCTTTTCACTTTACTCTTTTGGTGCTACATCCTTCAGGGAAGCTGAGGGTGCCCAGCACACATCCAGGGGAGGAAAACTTGGTTCATATTACACATCAAGATCTTTAATGGGAAGAAAACACAGAATGGTTTGGGTTGGAAAGGACCTTAAAGATCATCCAGTTCCAACCCCCTGCCATGGGCAGTGAAGCTGAAGACCCTACCAGAAACCAATAAAACCAAGTAAAACACAACAGATCCCTCACAGACTCGTCTGCAGTAAAAGGCTTTATTTAATAACCTTGCAAAGTAAAACTGCATTTAAACTGTGATGGGAAGAAGACAGCATCAAAAGGTTTTGGCAATGAAACCCTCATTCCTGTTCATCAGCCCTGGAAAGCTCCCGAGCCTGGGATCCGTGGATTTTTATGACAACTGGGAGACTGAAAACTTGGCACTGGAGAGGAGAAAGGGATTAGCAAGATGGACACAACGTCCAGCCTTGTGTTCCTTACGCAAGCAGCTATTTCACTCCGATGACTGCGGAACACTCAGCTGAAAGAGGCTTTATTCAGGAGGCTGAAAATCCCACAGCTCTTCTGAGGTGAAGCGTTCACAATAAACATCTCAACCATCTGAAGAGCCATAAAGTCAACACGAAAGGGGAGATACTATTTTTCAGCTCAAATGTGTGCTTGGAAATGGGTGAGAAAGAGATTTTTTCATAAGAAACATGAAAAAAGCACAGTCATGATTTAGAATCCCAGAGTGGTTTGGGATGAAGGGACCTTAAAGATCCTCCAGTTCCAACCCCTGCCCTGGGCAGGGACACCTTCCACTAGAGCAGGTTGCTCCAAGCCCCTGTGTCCAACCTGCCCTTGAACACTGCCAGGGATGGGGCAGCCACAGCTTCTCTGGGCAACAAAACTGCTCTTAAATAGGAGATTTCCTTTTCTTCTACTATTTTTCACCTCCTTCACTCTGGATGAGAGGTACATTTTGAAACTGCTACTTAGCCCTTGGGTTTCTCCCACCCTTTGTCATGCCAAGAGGTTCCATCCCCCAGGTAATTTGGCTGAAAGCAGAGAACTTAAACCACACTTCAAAAATTCCAAGTCACTTGGTCCTTCTGGAGGGCTGGTTTCAGTAAAGTGCTTAAATGGGGCTTTGACTTCAGTGAAGTTATTTCCTGACTGGAGGCCTGACAGAAGTCTTCAATTCCAAAAAGGAAACGACTTCTGTAAAGGTTTCCAAATTTGGGCTCAAAAGCATAAAAGAGCAACTGATTGTTTTAGCAGAGGAACTCAAATATTCCTCACTAAGCACAGAACACTATTAGTCCATGCTGTGGTGTAGACAGCTCCTTGTGGAAAGGTGGGAATTACTCCATGAATCCTGCTTTGGAGTAACTGCTCTGACTTAAAGGCAGTGGAAGGTCCAACTCTGGAATAAGAAGTGTCCTTGAAGTTATTTGACAGCAGCTTCTCTGATGAATTTAGTTTCTGTCCTAACCTACATGAATCTCTTACCACTGGCAGCCCTTGGCTATAAGCATTTCCCCTCCTCGTGTAGATGAGGCGTTCAGCCTCAAAGTGATGGACAGGCCATGACTGGGTTTGCCACCCACATGCTTTGATGGCTTTTGCCTCTCCAGCCAGGCAGGAAGGTTCTGGATGTGTGTGTGTCCTCCTCCATCCAGACCTTTCTCTGCATCCACAGAGCAACTCAACCAGAGCCATGGGCTGGGTACGCGTTTGGCCAAGAGACAGCAGTGGAAACCAGCCAGAAGGGAGGTGTGGAGAGATGATGGTCCACAGCGAGGAGGGAAGGAGCTTGACAGTCTGGTTATGGGTTTTTGTTAAGAAAAATCATGGAGGAATTCAAGTGAAAAATGGCTTTGTGGGTGATAGGAGAGGCCTCCTTCCAAGGAGAGGAGCAGAAGGAACAAGGGAGACACTTGCTTGGGAAGACGTGAAGAAGACAGACATTGCTGGCTGAGCCAGAAGAGCTGTAAGGCTTTGGACACCAAAAATGAGTGGAGTGGACATTGCTTCTCTGAATAAGGACAAGTAGCCTGTGCTAGGGATAAGCAAGACGGAGCACAGAGGGGGGTGTGAGGCATCCCAGCCCATGGCAGGGGGTTGGGACTAGATGATCTCAAGGTCCTTTCCAACCCAAACCATTCTGTGATTCTATTCTATGACATGGTTAAAGCAGTGGATTGGGGAAATCATTTTTGTACCAGCTCTCCAGCAGGATGGAGGAGAATGTGCCAAGGTTGGAGATGGCAGAGGGCAGAGAGCCAGGGCAGGGACTGAGCTGTGGAGGGTGAACACGTTACCCATCAGCCTGGCTGGCAGGATGGCTCATGGCAAGCTGGAAGAGGCAGATGACAAGTATGTCCCAATGGACACGCTGCACAGAGGGAGAAAACAAGTGGCCAAGCTGGAAATGCCAAGGGAAAGCAAGATCTTATGGAGAAGAGTGCAACTGGTGTTGACAAAGATGCCCAGCACAGCAAGGCTAAGACAAGAGTTCCTGAGTTTGGCCAGGAAGAGCTTGATGAATCTTTGGGGGAGTGGGGGGAAGAGCAGAAGCTGGAGAGAAGAAGACAACAGGGCAGACCCAGGGTCTGTCAGTGCCACAGGAAAGAGGGGACAGTAGAGACACAGGACGGGAGATCCAGACACCAAACTGGATGCTGCCACTTCTGCATCTATGAAGGAGGGAGGAAGGATAAGCAGGGGGAAGGCAACCTTGGGAGACACCATGGAGTATTCGGAAGATATTAAAAGCCATCGGTGTTCAGATATCACAGTGATGAGAACTGTAAAATTCCTGGGATTAGTATCAGGATATAATTCATGGCTCAAAAGTACTTTGCAATATAGACAAATATTCCCACTGGAGGTGTGAACTTAATGACAGAGTTAGGAAGGGACGAGCTTAACACAGGCCCCTTCCTGAAAGTGTTTGCTGCCAAACACATGGAACTACTGGATTTTCAACAAGCAGCAAAAGGTAAATCCCCCTGGACCCTTCAACATTCCCAGTCTTGTCTCTACACAGATTTTTACCTGGGGCGTAGCCGGGGCTGCTGGTTGGATACATGTTTGGGTTGTAGGCTGGAGCAGCGGTGGGATAGCCCGTTGGATAACCTGCAATGAGAAAGAAAGAGAAATGATGGTGTTACAACATGGAGAGAAGAGGACAGCACCCCTGGAGAGCAGCAAACAACCTGTGTGTGCAAGGAGGCCATTGGCACAGCTGAGAGGCAAAGTACAGATGTATTCTCACAGTACAGGAAGGAGTGTGAATGTGCCCTACAGACGAACAAGTGACACCATCAATATTTCATCTCTGTTCCTCTAGAAAACAAGGGCAATAACCAGAACGCAGAACACAGGAATGCTCAATGTGCTCTGCAGAAAACTACTGAGAAAATACAGACACTGAACGTAGAACTGAGCTGTGAGATATCCGCCAGCACAGCTCTGTTTGAAACGTTCTCCTTGGCTGCTCGCAGCCATCGTGGTTTGATCACTGGAGCATTTGCAGAGCTCAGCACCCAGCCCGAGTCCTCGATGCTCAGCACTTGCATTAACCAGAGCCTCTTGCTAAAGGGAAGGTAGAGATGTTGCATGAGAAGCTGCCAGCCCCAATATTCACCCATGGCTGCACAAGTGCCAGCCTGGGAGGGACACGATTACCTGCCAGGCCACCTGGAAGGAACACGCACGGCAGCTCCTACCCTTTGATGCCACACGAGGCTTTAATGGGCACTTAGGAAAGGTTGCAGAGCATCTTCAGTTCTCATCATCTTCACTCGGCTCGGTCATAGGGAGGTCAGGGGAAATCATCTAAGCACTCAGGTACATGGAGGCTTGGAAATCACTGCAGAGCCAAGGCCCTACGTGCACCCATGCACAGGGCATGTGTCTTGCACCAAACTAGAAGTTCTTGTCCTCCATGATGGCAGGGGTTGGAACTGGATGAGCTTAAGGTCCTTTCCAACCCAAACCATTCTATGATTCTAGTTCTAAGACCACAGACAACAACCTCCACACCTCAGTCTGCTCCATTTCGCTTTTGGTTACTGCTCTACTTCCATTTCTTGGAAGTCTTCCCAACTGGAAACAGTAACACTTGAATAACTCCATCCCTCCTTACGTGCTCCTGCGTAAATCCCTCCGACAGACCGAATGGAACATGTTCATCTTCCTTTGCTGGCAGAGTTTGGCTTTGCTGTGCTGTCCTGCCACGGCCACTGCTCTGCTTTATCTGTGCATTTCTTTGGCCACCATCCCAGAGCAGAACCAACCCCATGACAGACAAAATGACCCTTGGAGAGTCTTTCCACGCCAAGCTCCACTGAGGCTGCCTGCTGGTTGCCAGCAAAGGCTGGAAAGAGGCAATTAGCACTCCATTCACACCCATCGCCTTGATTTTGCTTTATTAAACACAAGCAGGGGTGGGTCTCTCCTCCCCCTTTCTAGGCAGGAAGATGAACACGTCTCCATCCCTGCCTCCCATGCCCCAAAGCTCACCTGCTCCTTAGCAAGGTGCAGATTCCTCAAACCTGGCACCCGGCACGGAGCCGATTCCTGCGGCAAAATGTGGAGCTTCATTAGAATAAATGTAATGCAACGCTCCTGACCACTGGACTGGAATAAACGACTCTATGTTCTACCCTCTCATTTTCATCAGTGATATATTTGGCTTCTAAATCAGGTTAATTAAAAATTGCTGTAGTTAATGTTGGATAAGCAGCAGTTTAACAGACTTTCTTTCGGGTATTTTTAAGCTACATAAAACCATGTTGTCATCAGAGGCAGGAATATACACAGCAATCAAGCAGCTCCTCGCAAAGTTATTTGCAGACCCTGTGATTGCAAGCAGAACATTAATGAGGAAGATCTTGAATCAGAAATATCCCTGCCTACTCCCTTCATTACAGGATAACCATTTGTTGTCCAGCACATTCAGTGCTCCGAGGTCCTCTGGTTGCCTCTCAAGCGCAATGATCCCACTTTGCCTCCTGACCTATCTGGCTGGGGTGTTAAACCAACTCCAGCTCACTTCGTGACCACACCAAGTGGTCAATTACATTCCCTATAATTCTCTCACCTGTGTTTCTACACTGGCTTTTACCTCCTCAGCACACAGTTTGGTAGCCAATGGCTGTGCATGCATGCCATGGTGATGGGAAGTTCCTTGCTCATCAACGGGTTAGGATCTAGATGATAGCCTCTTGGGGCATCAAGAGGTTCTTCTGGTCTTTGCTGCTGGTTAATCCCTCCAAAGAAGTCCTACTGTTACAGTAGTCATAGAATCACAGGATGGTTTGGGTTGAAGGGACCTTAAGCTCCTCCAGTCCCAACCCCTGGCACAGGCAGGGACCCCTTCCACTAGAGCAGGTTGCTCCAAGCCCCTGTGTCCAACCTGGCCTTGAACGCTGCCAGGGATGGGGCAGCCACAGCCTCTCTGGGCACCCTGTGCCAGCACCTCAGCACCCTCACAGGGAAGAGCTTCTGCCTTAGATCCAACCCAAACTTCCCCTGTTTTAGTCTGAACCCATCTCCCCTTGTCCTGTCACTCCAGTCCCTGATGAAGGTCCCTCTCCAGCACCCTTGTAGCCCCCTTCAGACACTGAAGCTGCTCTGAGGTCTCCAGCAGCTTCTCTTCTCCAGGCTCAACAGCCCCAATGTTCTCAGCCTGGCTCCATACAGGAGGTATGAAGACATCCTCATGGCCTCCTCTGGACTTGTTGCAACAGCTCCATGTCCTTCTCATGTTGAGGACACCAGAACTGTACACAGTATTCAAGTGGCATTCACCAGAGCAGAGCAGAGGGGCAGGATCACCTCCTTCGACGTGCTGGTCATGCTCCTTTTGATGCAGCCCACGATAGTCCTTAATTATAGTCTTTAACTACCAGTCATTAAGTCAACAACCATGCCAAACAGAGTTCTGTGTGGCTACATGCAGCGTATGTTTCATCTGTGTCTCCTGAGATACCACCAGCCCTCACAAACCACCAAATGGAGCAAAATGCCTCTCTTTTACTAGGAGCAAAACTTTCAGCATCAGGTTTATATGTAAAACACAAGCCTGAAATAAAGCAAAGCGCAGGAAAACTGTGGCTCTGGGTGAGCTTTGCCACCCAGCCAAGTACTGAAAGACTTCATTTGCAGAAGTGACTCAGAGTAGGCCTGCAGAGAAGGACTTGGGGGTGTTGGGTGAGGAGAAACTGAACATGACCTGACCTCAGTGTGTGCTTGAGCCCAGAGCCCCCCGTCTG
>NW_009943295.1:33508-41766 GCF_000696875.1 Nestor notabilis
GCTGGTGACATTGGGGCTGTTGGTCCTGGAGAAGAGAAGCTGCTGGAGACCTCAGAGCAGCTTCAGTGTCTGAAGGGGGCTACAAGGATGCTGGGGAGGGACCTTCATCAGGGACTGGAGTGACAGGACAAGGGGTGATGGGTTCAAACTGGAACAGGGGAAGTTCAGGTTGGACCTAAGGCAGAAGCTCTTCCCTGTGAGGGTGCTGAGGTGCTGGCACAGGGTGCCCAGAGAAGCTGTGGCTGCCCCATCCCTGGCAGTGTTCAAGGCCAGGTTGGACACAGGGGCTTGGAGCAACCTGCTCTAGTGGAAGGTGTCCCTGCCCGTGGCAGGGGGTTGGAGCTGGATGTTCTTAAGGTCCTTTCCAGCCCTACTATTGTATGATCCTAAGATTTCAGGCAGAGGGAGACAACTGCATATTTAGGTCTTCTTTTTCTTTGTTTGGGTTTAACTTCTGCTCGGTAGGACTGCGTCTTGCTCACGCTGCTGTCTTTTGTTGTTCTGAAAGAAAGTGATGGCCTTTTTCAGGACAATTTCATTCCAGATAAATACTGTTTCTATCAAGGAAGCTTTAATAGCTTCAGATGTGAAAAGATGCAGCAAGCCCTGCTCTGCCTCTATCTTCCACTCTGATCTCATAAGCTTTGATAAGTGCTGATCTCCAGCAAGAAAACTTGTCCTTTCTATTATAAGGGGAAACGGAGATGGGAAAGGTGCAGGGAAATTAATGGAGGGTTGCTCCTTTTTGGACATAGTGAAAGATAAGAAAGTAGCAGAATCTGTGACCATTTGTGCCAGAGGAAACAGGCTTGAGAATTCCCAGCACTCCAAACCCACTGGGTTTAGAAATACAGGAGACATTTCTACACCTTATTGGGTTTTGAACCCTTAGGATTTAGGTTTGATGGCTCTTGTTCATCCCCCAAATGACCACAAACAAGCTGCAATCCCCATGACAGTTCCCACGTCTTACATCCTCTGGGTTATAAGTCAAAGCCTGAATCAACAGCCAGGGAGGAGCTCAGGAGAGGTGGCAGCATCAAACTGCCTGGCATCTTGCTCTGGTTTTCCCCTTTGATACCCTAAGAGACCTCCTGCAAATCCCTGTTGCTTACCCCATTCCCCTCCTGCTTTGTCTGTGTTGCCTCTTGGTTGGGCTTGATGATCTTAAAGGTGTTTTCCAACCTAGCTGATTCTATGATTCTCTCCACCTTGACTCAAAGATAACAATAAAAGATAAAGATAAAGTGGGCAACCCCCCCCTTGTTTTATGTTGAGAGCTGCTAATCTTTATGGGTTTCCTTCTGGAGACATGGAAAGGTCAGGGACAGAAAGAAAATATCCTTTATTTTCTACCTATACGAATCTGCACATGATGGGACCATGTCTCTGTTGGGGCTTGGGGCCTGATTACTGCAATGATGCAGAAGGAAAGCAAATGAGATGAAACCACATCGAATAAAATTCATTAGATTCCTCACCGAAGAACTCAAGAGCTGTTTTCTTGCTTTAGTTTAATTTAATCTCATCCCCACAATCAATAGGAGTAGCAAAGCCAGTGTTCATTTCATGATCTCCCCGAGGGACACCCAGAGCACTCCAGCTCCGAGCAGCACTAACTGAACTGCTTTAGGAATTACGACTCAATAACGGGCTGTGCGAAGGGAAGAGCTCCTGGGGCTGCATCAAGAAGGGATTTTAAAGCCTCCTTTAATTTTTCATGTATCTCTAAATGTTTCTAGACCATTCTTTCCAGCGCTGCTCAGCCTTGGCCTTTTGGTGCAATGCTGCTTTTGATTAATGGCTTTCAGGTTACGAGTCCCAGCTTCCCACCCCCTCTTCTTAACATGCACAGCTTTAGGAGATGCACTAGGAGAGGAGTTCATGAAATACATTCAAAATGAGGGGCATACACAGCACTAAAACGGGTTTAAGCACCAGCTTTGTTTCCTTCATGATTAGACTCAGAACACTCACAATAAAGCAGTTAGCTTATATTTCCAGCTATATATATTTTACTGCCTACATGCAACACAGATGTATGTGCAACCGCATACACAAGCTCAGCACAGACATCTTCTGAATGAGACAAGAAATGGGAGGACGGGGCATTTAAGAGAGTTCTTTCCAGCCTTCTGGGATAGCTTATTCCTGGTGGAATAAGCTCCTGTGGTTGCTCTGTATGTCAGTAGAGCCAAAAAGCTGAATTACTGGGGAGGAATGAGAAGGCAGGAGGGAAAACCAGACATCAGCAGGCAAAGGGCTGCCCTTGGAGGAAAGGCTGAGAGCAGGGCAGGGAGGATTGAAGGACTGAACAGGCAGTGATACAGGGGAAGGATCTATTTGGGCTTGTTCAAGGATTAGATTTGTTATTCCCTTGGGCATTTGAAATTCAGGGCGCTCAGACCCAGCCCCAGGTACAAACAAGCTGCAGCTCTTCCTGTCCAGGAGCCACCAGAAGAAGGCTCATGACACCCTGGAGGTCACTGCCAGGCACAGGAGGACCATGCACAAGGGACAAAGTGACATTAAAACCCCACAGCAAAGGCATCTCTGGCAAGTTTAGAGGGGAAGTCCCCGCTCAAACATCTCGTCCCCATCTGTCTGCTTCCTTTAAAGGACATTTCAGCATAAACTGCCCATCCTGGCTGTAAACGAAGCAACCTGTATCCACAGACCCAGAGATCCCAGCCTGGTTTGGGTTGGAAGGGCCCTTAAAGCTCCTCCAGCTCCAACCCCTGCCCCGGGCAGGGACACCTTCCACTAGAGCAGGTTGCTCCAAGCCCCTGTGTCCAGCCTGGCCTTGAACACTGCCAGGGATGGGGCAGCCACAGCTTCTCTGGGCACCCTGTGCCAGCACCTCAGCACCCTCCCAGGGAAGAGCTTCTGCCTCAGAGCTCATCTCAATCTCCCCTCTGGCAGGGGAGAAGGAAGTTCATGTGTTCAATTCATGCTGCTGTAAATCTGTTCCCTTTAGGCTGATTGGGAATTTAGTCTTGCCAGAAGTCACATTCAGTGTCACAGACGTGGAAATCTGGTACTTGAGGAATTACCCCCGAGTTGAGAAGTTAGGGAAAAGACACCACGTAGGCTTCCTGGCACAGCTCCACCAAAGCCTCCACCAGGCAGACATGCAGCAACGCTCTTGAATGGTGGCAATGACACCAGAAAGAATAAGCCTAATATGATGATTAGGGGTGAACATACTGAGGAGAACATCTGGGGACTAATTCTGCACTGGAAACCAAGCCTCCAGAGATGAAGAGCTCCAGCACTTCGGAAATGACTTGCAGCAGAGATTTCAACACCATGGTATAAGCCTTTCTCCATCCAGAAGGGTCTTTTAAGCCTGCCTTCTCCTCACACAACCACAGAGCTCAGGGCTTGGGCCATGTATCTCCTCCTGCTTTTGGGGGAGTTGTCCCCCAGGGAATATCCCTGGGTGCATGGGAGGAAGGGAGGTGATCTCTGAACAGCTTCTTACACAGGGAACTGCATAGACTTTTCCTGCTCAATGGGAACTATTGAGAACATCCCTTACTGCAAATCAAAGATTAACTGCTCCAGACTTATCCCACCTAAATTAGGTGTGTAGATACAACACAGCTGCCCACCTGACACACAGCATCACCTTAGATGTTCATGGCACAGTCATTCCCTTGCATAAGCCAGCTTATCAGGCTGCTTGTTTTATGGGTCCAGCTGCCTTGGTGGGCACAGGGCTGGACCGAGGTCAATAGAGAGCAACACTTCCAAGACCAAGCACTTGATTTACCAGCCAGGAGCCTTCTGTCAGAAGTGACTTATAGACTAAGGGTTCTTAGGATGCTGCAGGTGTGCTCAAAGGGTTGTACTGTCGATGTGTTTTAAGATTAAGATGTTAAAATACCTCAGCTGGAACTTGGGTCTAAAACATCAAGACACATCTTATCTATTAGATTTCACTTACCCTCAGCTTAATTTGGCCTCGTGCATTTTGAAAGGCAAATCTTTCACCTGGAAGGTCCTTTCCTTTATCTAGGCAGCAACTTATTTCTTGCTTATTACCCATGACCATGAAAAACCAATCTTCATGCGGACTGTGAAGGCACCCACAGCATTGCTGGTATTGTACGTACAGGGGAATAGTGGTGGGAGGGATCTGCAGGCTTATGTTGAAGGCTGCAGGCGCCTGGCTGGAGGAGAGTATGTCCTTCCCATCAATGCAAAGTGCCTTGTGCTCCTCATGAGACATTCATAGAATGATAGAATGGTTTGGGTTGGAAGGGACCTTAAAGCTCCTCCAGTCCCAACTGTGCCCCGGGCAGGGACACCTTCCACTAGAGCAGGTTGCTCCAAGCCCCTGTGTCCAAGCTGGCTTTGAGCTGCTCAAGGTGTCCCTGCTCATGGCAGGGGTTGGGACTGGAGGAGCTTTAAGGTCCCTTCCAACACAAACCAGTCTGGGACTCTATGATTCATTCTATGAGGAAGGATGAGGACACATCAACTAGAGTGAAAACTTCTCTAACTCCTTCCCTCTTCTTCCTCTCCCTGCCCAGGATCACAGCTTGACCCAAAGGGTGGTGAATTCCACTCTCTTTGAAGAAGGACTTTTTCTTATGGGTCATCCACATCTTACATGATGAACACAACTCTTGGAGACTACACAGACAGTAGCTCTACAGGCATCACAAACTCAGCTGTGCCTCTGCAACCTTCAGTACATACTCAGCCCACCCAAACCTGACAAAAACTACATGTACCTGGCAAAAAACAGTTTCTTTTTATGACCATTTCCTTTATCTTGTGCAGACTTGGAAGAAAGCACCACTGAAAGTCAAGGGAGTGGCAGAGATGACTTCAACATGAAAGGTGATGGAGAGAAACCCTTCAGTTGGTGGCATTATGGCCTGGCCATGTGGTGTGGTCCATTTGTCTCCCTTTCACAGGGTTCCAACATTGGCACAGCAGGGTCCTGCCTGCCTGGAGGAGATCTTCCCAGCTGGAGATCAATGGCAAAGGATGGCTGTTGGAGCCTCCCTGCTCCGTGGTTTCCCTGGTTTCTTGGGAATTAGGCAGGAAAAGCAGTGGATTTGCACAGAGCTCTGAGCTCCTCCATGGGACCTTCTGGTTGGACGATGCAATGTGTCACCTTGAAGCTGCTGCCTTCATCATACCAGGGAATTGAGAGACTTCACAAGGACAAATAGACACCAGGGAATGACAGAAGCACTCTTTTCGGGCATATGTTGCCTTCATTTTTCTCTTGCTCAGAGCAAACTTGCTCTCAGGCCTTTATTAAGCTTCCATATAGTCGCAAGCTGTTGGCCAAAAGAGATGATTCCCATTTCCCTTCTCATTTCAGTTCCATCTCAGTTTTACTTCCCATCTACATCCAACAGAAGCCTCCCAGGCCTTACTGCAGGATGTGTCCGTATGAGCAAAACTCAGCCTGAAAACGAGGAGCAACTGTCCAAGACTATTAGTGAGAGTCTGATTATTTAAGGCACAAACTCTAAATAAAGCACAGTGGCAGAACCTGACAGACTGTCAATCAGTGCAACTTCTAAGCTCGAGATGTGTGTCACATCCTTTCCTACACTTGCCAATCCAGCTGATTCTGTGATTCTATGAGACAAGTCTCTGTGGGAAAGAAGCTCTAGAAAGCCATTTAAGTCACATAATATTAATGTTCCATTCACTTATTTACTGCATTCTGTATTTGACTAATCCAAATGAATAGTCTCTAATGAGAGAATAAACTTGTTTGTTGCTCCAAAGTGTGAGCCCTCAATAAAGAAACCATTGTAATTGTCCTTAAACGCTGAACTGTGGCTCCACCTTATCCTACCATGTTCCCCAGGGAAATATTTAGCTGGAAGGATTAAGATAAGTTATAATAGCAGAAGATTGTGAAACCCAAAGCAGCCCAAGTGGTACTTCTTCTATTCACCCTAAAATTAGCCCTGAAGAATAACGATTTTCATTCTTCCTCAAAGGAATCCTTCTCATGGTGAAAACCAAC
This sequence comes from Nestor notabilis, assembly GCF_000696875.1. Lineage (NCBI taxonomy): Eukaryota > Metazoa > Chordata > Aves > Psittaciformes > Psittacidae > Nestor > Nestor notabilis. The sequence goes on from NW_009943295.1 coordinate 39,513, forward strand.
CTGTCATTGGTCTGCAGCAAAAGCCACTCACATCAGTGCTGGGCCACCACTAATAAGCCTGTCCAGAGCCCAGAAGGAGACTAATGAGGTCAGTGTTGCTGGGCAAGGACTCATCCATTATTAGAGAAGCTGAAATAACTGCAAAGGAAAGGGAAACTTTTCCAGGCCTAGAAATCCACCTGCAACTCTCAGGAGAACTTGTCACCCTGCAGTTCCTCGTGCAGAAAACCAGGTACCACAGAAACACAGAACACCCGGTTGGAAGGGGCCTCAAAGAACATCTGCTCCAACCTTTCCAGGCACAGCATGACCCAGACTGGGTGCCCAGCACCCTGTGCAGCCCAGTCTTAACAGTGTCCAGCACTGGGGAGTCACCACTTCCCTGAGGAGATTATTCCAATGGCTGCTTGTTCTCATTGGGAAACATTCATAGCTACCACGGAGATGCTGAGCACTGAGCTGATGTGGCTGGCACGATCCAGGACCCTCCTCCTGGGTGGGAATGGTCAGCTCAGACCCAGGCATTTAGATGCGAGATAAAGACTCCTTTTCCTCCCATGCATCACTTCACATTCACCTACACTGAATTTCATCTCTACTCCAGTCTCACCAGAGGATGCTGGGGAGGGACTCTTCGTTAGGGACTCTAGTGGTAGGACAAGGGGGAATGGGTTTAAACTTAAACAGGGGAAGTTTAGGTTAGATCTAAGGAAGAAGTTCTTCACAGTGAGGGTGCTGAGGCACTGGAATAGGTTGCCCAAGGAAGTTGTGAATGCTCCATCCCTGGAGGTGTTCAAGGCCAGGCTGGACAGAGCCTTGGGCGACATAGTTTAGTGTGTGGTGTCCCTGCTCATGGCAGGGGGGTTGGAACTAGATGATCTTAAGGTTTAAGGTCCTTTCCAACCCAATCCATTCCATGATTCTATGATTCTATGACCAAGTCACTGGTACTGTTTTTCCCCTTCAAGTGAAGGTTGCCTGGTGCAACTCTGATGCTGAGAAGGCTCCACCATGGTGAATTTTAAGCATTGGATCCTCCTTAAGATCCTTTCCTAGTCAAGGAGGAGACAGAGCATCATTCTGGCCCCAGAGACATCCCTTCTCCTCCAGCAACCCAGGAACAAACCCATGAACACCCTCAAGTCACTCCAGTTTCATACACGATGATACAGAAGCCCAAATCCTTTTCCATCCTGAATTTGCTCCTCCCTGCTATCTTATGGAGGTGAGGAGAGCCTCAGGCCTTCTGAAGCAGGTGCTCCTGGTTCCCTTCTGCTCTGGCAGAGTTTCTATGGCAACTCTGGATGGGTCTTGAAGGCAGGATGGCTCTTTCTGGAGCAGTTTGTAATGTAAATGCAGGCAGGCAGGAGAGCCAGCCCAGGCTCCACGTGCCCTCAGGTTATAGGTTATGGCAGGGCATTTACAATAACTGCTCCGAAAACAGCCCTTTGTGATTTCCCAAACGCACTTGTTCATCTGGTTGGTTTTCAATTCAGCCTTTTCAGCTCTGCTGCTGAGCCAGGAAGAGTGAAAAATCATTTCAAGCTTTGCTGTGTTGCTCAGATCTAATTCCTGCTCCATGACAGACAAAGCAGAGCGTGCGAGACCTCTGTGCTTCCAGCTATGGAGAGGGAACAACTTCAGTGTGAGTATCTGATGCCTTTTTAGAGTTTGGAATTGGGAATCTCCTCCTGTTTCATGTCTCTTACAATTCCTTCCTCCTGCCTGGCTGGTGTTTCAACAACCAGATCCAAAATACTCCTTATTTCAATGAACAGCAGCACCTGGAAAGGGCTTCCCGTGCGCTAGATACCTGCAGGTACGTGTCCGAAATCAGTCTGGCCCCACAACCTTGCAACGTGAAGAACTTTGCAATGTGAAGAACTGGATGTAAAGGCTGGAAGAAGGGAGGGAATCAGGGAAATCCCAGTTTTACAGCCCGAGATGCCAGCACATCAAGGAAAGAACCAGCTCAGCACGAGCCACCCAGAACCTGTGAGCTGAGCAGAACAGGACCCTGTTGGTCTGTTTGGCACAAGACTCTCCTCCCACTTGAACTGGCAGCACTCGAAGTGTTGAAGAGACACAGCTGGAATGTGTTCTAGGACAAGTGGCCATTTTCTGCATAGGAGGCTTTGTTGCCACACACATCATGGGACCGGCACCACATCATTGGAGGAGTTGAATGTTGAGAAATAAGTGTCAGAAATGCTTTTTCGCATTAATTAATACATATATATAGTACAGGACTAAT
>NW_009943296.1:0-33347 GCF_000696875.1 Nestor notabilis
AAAAAATCCCTATCTGCAGAAAGGGTAAGAAAAGATAATGCTTAGGCAGGGAATTACAGGACCTAAACACCAACTAGGATTCATTACTAAACACCATTCAAATCAAACCAGTGTGGGGAGGGAATAGGTGGTTAATAGTTTAAACATGGCAAATCCTACATTTTGTAAAAATATGTCTTTTGGTTAATACCTGATAAGATTCTTTAGGTTAATACGAAGAAACAAAAATATGTGATCTTGCTCTCTTTTTGGCACTTTGTTAAGATAAACCTTCAGTGAAAACAGTTCCTGCCCTCCAGCTGGATGAGCACTGAGACATCTCTGTCGCAGAGTGACCTGGTGCTCAAGCACCCTGCCAGGCAGGGCTGGCTGCTGCTGTGCCAAGGAGCAGCCTGTTTCTTGGAAATGTTTATGTAATTCAACTGCGCTGCTCCTGAAGCCACAGACCCTAAAAAAAAAGGGGAAAAGACAAAGAACCTCTCAGGTCATTAGTGTATCTCACTTAGCTTTTGCTTTCCACCAAATACTGTCAAATTTCTGTTTTGTTTGGACCTGAAGGGTGGAGGGAGTTGGAGAGTTGCCTTCTCTGCTGTCAATGCTTCCTAATGGTGTTTCTCACTAGAGAAAATGAGCTTGTTTGTTTGAGAATCCAAATTCCCTGTGGGGCACAGTTTGGGAAACTGAAGATATGGGAAGGAAAATAACATCCGTTGGGGTAAAGTATAAACATCCATAAAGCAGAATAGCGAAACACCTACAGAGTATGTTGTAGCTTTGCCAGCAAACTAATTAAAGTCTCACTGACTGAGGAGAGAGCTGTGACAGCCAAAAAGTTAAAATAAAAATAAATCAGAAGTTTAGTCTAGTAATTGTAACAGGAAATTACCGCCAGAGTCAGGGCTCCTCAGTTCTTTTCCTGGTCCTGCTTCCGATTTACTGAGCAAGTTGGAAAAGCCAAATTTTCAAAGTGGCTTCTAATTTGGAAAGCCTCTATTTCTGATGCCCAGCTGTGCACATAGACAACTTCCCAGCTAGCATCTTCAGTACCCTCCTGTGCATTTGTGAAGGCAGAGCATTTCAGGGCACCAGTGTCTCTCCAGCCAGCTACACTTGCTGACCAGCTCAAAGTGGCCATCCCTGAAAGCTTCCCCTGCCTGTAAATTGCCTCTAGCACAGCATACTGCTGTGGGAGTCTGATGTTTAAATACTCTTTATGGCTGGCGTAACATATTGCAGTGGGAGTGTTATGTTTAAACACCATTTGTAAACATCTACAAGAGTTCTTAGACACCCTCTGTCTCTAAAGTCAGTGCTTTAGTTTTGGAAATAATGCACTTGGCGGCCTGCTTGTTTTCTGAAAGGACTGCTTCTTAGTAGGGGCAATGAAGCTGCATTTCCAGGTCTGACTGCAGGAGGAGTTTAAGTGAAGTGCAGCCAAAAACAGAGAATCAGAAATAACTCATCTTCTGTTCAATAGCATAGCCCCAACTGAAACTACAAATAAAGCAATCTGTGATGCCTCAGGAGGAGGGGGAACATCTCTCAATCATGGCTGCTGTCTGTACACAGGGTTCCCATTCAATTCCATGCAAATTTCTAAATGAAGAGAGCGTGGGGCTCCTTCTTGTGCTGTCTTGAGTTGTGCTACAAATTCCTCAGAGGCAGAGTCAAGTTAAGTGTCCAAGAATAAGGATGTCTCTCTAAATTGAGATTTTCCTGGCCAACATTCAACTATACTCTCACATCCTTGTCAGGGGACACCATGGATCAGAGGATTACATTTGAGGTGCCTGCCAGCATTTATTTAGTTATGGAAGTCCAAATGTTTCTCATTATACCAATTAACTTTATTCTTTTATTATTTCTATGCAATATTTCTGTAAATATATGTGACCTAGTATCAGCTTCTTCTTTCCTATGAGCCAGAATATTTACAGTGGCTTGTCAGATTGAGTGTCATGAAGCAAGTTATTATAGATGTTCACCTATTTGTAACAGAGGTAGCTACTGCATCTGATCTGTTAATGAAGACTATTACTATGCTGAGGAATAAGCATGAAAAATAGAGAATGATGTTTACTGACACTACAGATGGGGGGAGGGGAGGAAAAAGAGGCCACAGTAGGTTGAAGGTCCCCTCTTTTGCCTGCCAGCGTGCGAGGGGGAGCACCCTCAATGTTCCTTTCCCTCTTGCTCCCACATGCAACTCTGGAGGTAACACAGCATACACTGTGTCCATCAGCCATGGGAGCTCAACTTGCAGAGCTCCTGCCAAGCTCAGGTCTTCTGCCAACTACCTGCTTCTTCAACCCTTGTTTTCACATAGAAAGCAATTTGGACCTACACACTGAGAAATCGTACAAGCTTCCAAAACAAAAACAAACCCTTTCCCAGCAGGATGGGTCATTTAATTTTTATAAATTTCATCTGTGAACCTTAGGAAAAGGAAAATCATAACATTCTGCCACTATACAGGCAAAGTACCTGCTAGAGACTATGGAAAACATCTTTACAGCCATCTTGGGGACAGCTGCATGCAATACTCTCACCTTCACGTATTAGCATATTACATACCTTACTATATTTTTGTAAATGTACAACAATTTTAGTGAGTGCATTAAGGGAAAAAACAAACAAACAAACAAACAAAACAAAACAGTATTTGCATAAGCTCATTGCCTACTCTGCTAGCTTCCCTACTTAAAAAGGCTTTCTATAGGGGACATGTAACACTTAGATGTTACAACAGTCCATTTGAGAATCCCTTCCTATTTCCTTCAAAATGTAGAAATCAGTGAAAACATTTATCAAGAGCAAGAAACCAAATGAAGTTCATCAAATTATTGATTTACACTAATCAAAACCATGTTTTTCCTTCATACTCAATCCCAGTTTGCGCATTCCTATATAGTGTGTATCCACATACAAATAAATTGCCAATATTTCATTGTTTAGAGTGTGCAAACCTGAATTCTAGAAATTTCTTCATTATAGATTCTAGTGGTGAATGGAAAAGAACCTAGATAAGGAATATATTCTTGTACTAGTGAGGTACCTCTACAAAGACTACATATAATACTAGCAATATGTACTCAACAGAGATGATCTTATCACAATGAAGTGGATATTTAAACAAATCATTTCAAAAAGGATACAGGCATATTTCTAAATACTATGTTCAGTGTCACAAGTCTTGACTTTTTGAATGCTTCCTACAGAATTAACTTGCAGAATTCTCAAACGCTAGCTTCAACATATGAACTCTCCATTAAGGGGATATGACCTTCATGTCTGCCACCAGTATCATTTGCCCAAATTTTCCTAATTAATGAAAAACCAACTTACTTTACTATACTCCCCCACACCCTGGAAGATTCACTGGTCATTCACTGCTACTTCACCTTGTTTTGTAGGCTCGTCCAAAAGGAGAAGGCCTGACACCATACCAGGGCAAGAAACGCTGCTTCGGTGAATATAAGTGCCCCAAATGCAAGAGAAAATGGATGAGCGGAAACTCCTGGGCTAACATGGGACAAGAATGTATCAAGTGCCACATTAACGTTTATCCTCACAAACAGGTAGGAGAAGTACAAACATGCTGGCATACAGACTTGAAACTAGGAATGCTTTTAACTTTGTAAAGCATGGGTAAGACTTAAACAGGACTTGACATGGACTACAACACACCGCAAAAGCTTATTTCCCAGATGAGCTGCTGTTCTCAGCCCTGGAAAACTGGACTAGTGTCACACTTGCAAAATTCAGATGTTCTATCCTTAAGTAAAAGTACCTCCAAATATAATAGGGGCATCTCTTATGTGCCTTTATTATAAAAGCAGACTGGGGGGCCTTACGAACTGATGTGGAGTAAGCCAAATTCAGCAGTAGCAATGGGACTCCTAGTTCTTCTAATTCTCTTCATGCTTACACCAACTTAATGTTTCATTCCATTGGTGTCAGTGAAGCTATTTCCCGTGTGTACTACTTTTTTTCAACAGGTGAAAAAAGATTGGATTTGGTCAAGGGGTCACGTCTATTTATAAAGATTAGTGATAAAAGAGAACAATACCGAGATGACTCCTACCTACAGAATTCTTTGGTAAATGGCAGTAAAGCAAGACAACATAGTTAAAGAGAGGTTTCTCAGTTTCCATAAAAGCAAGTGATGCTCAAGCAAAGAACTTCAAGAGAAAGCCTTCTATGAAGCTGAAAGGTCCAAATCTAAGAAGCAGCTTTGCTGGGAAAGCTCTATCTGCCATCCTGTCAGCCATAGCTCACATGGTACACACAGCCTTCTTTCCAGCTCCCTGCAGATCACAGTTGCATCTATCAGTTGAGGTAGTGTCCTGCATTTCCAGCTCACAATAGGAAAATTGTTAGTTTCTCCTTGTATCACACCAGAATCGGTCGCAGTCTTTGGTGGGAGACAGACAGATCAAATGCATGAGCTCATATCTCTCGTTTCCCCAACAAAACAGGCTATGAAACTGGCTGTCAAAGATGACTTTTCAGGCAGAAAGTCACTTTTGACAACCCCATGAAAAATGAATTTGTCCATCAAGGAAAAATTTGAGGGACATTGCAGGAAAGTTTTGTGGGTGGAAAAGGTGAGAATTAATTTTAAAGAGTTTGGGAGGTGTGATTTGCCTCAGGTGTAATTCATCCTACCTAAATCTCAGTAATAGAGCTCTGCATGGGTCAAGTTACCTGCTGCCCACTCAGAGAGACTGCTCAAACCATAGACAGATCATTTGGATGTACTTGTAATAGGTGCAAAGGAATTCCATCAGGAGCCTTAGGTGTCTCATTAGTTACTTAAGTGCTTCCAAAATTCCCATAAAAAGCTCTTTCCATGGGCTCATAAGGAACACTTCATACCATTTCATAAGATTTTGGAGAGAAGGGTGTCAGGGAAAAAAAATGAATATACTGTAACTTCATGATGGTGAAAAGACAGAGGAATGTTGGAATTCATTGCAACAAGCAGGAAGGATACAAATAAGTTTTAAGCTTTATCCCACACAGGAATATCAAATCAACTGCATTTCTTCCTCTTGTAGACATGCGCATATTCATTGCATTCTAAGGGCAAGATTTGGTTTAGCCTCTACAGCAACGTTGCATTCCAATATGCAGCCAAAATACTGACTGAGGCTTGCTAGTACCTTGAAGCAGTATGAATTACAGTTAAAATGTAGCCTTTGAAGCCTGCCACATTTGTGGCTGAAGCCTTAAACTTCATACACTTCACTACAAGATGATCATCCCTTCTTTATATCATGCGAATTTTTCTACTTTACAATGGACTTGTACAATTCCCTGGCTAAGCCAGTGAATATCTTTGTTTCTGTTGCCCAGTTGAGATGTGACCCATTCCCTTTTCTCTGGGCTAACACCACTCATGCCAAACCAGAAAACAAGAGGTCATCTTTAGAAACTGAAGTCCAATTTCCCTGACAGAACTGTGACTGGAGACTACATTGCAAGTGAGAAAAAGCAAGGACTCCTTTTTCTGTGGAGGCATATATATGGAAGGAAAGCTAAGCAATTTTCTTCCACTAACTTACATGAGACAGTCTCAAAGCTTCCAAAGTCTCTGGTTCCTTGCCTCTGTTTATACAGCTTGTGTGGACAACTGCACCAAAATCCAGGCTGAGCAATGAAGTCATTTATCACATGTATGGAAGTACAGTCTTGAGGGTGAGAGAAATTACAAGACTATTGATTTATAACACAAGTTTATAAATATTTACCTTGTTCTTCTAAATTCTTTCCATCATTTATGTTACTGTTCAAAGGGTCACAAGAAATTACTCAAGAGGTATCCCAATCCACACTATACAAGAAGTATTATCGACTGGGGAATATGTATGCTTTGTAGTAAAGAAGGTTTGCAAGTAGTCCCTTTGGCAGAGTTGTCCCTTGTGGCAGAGTTAAAGGAGTCTAATCTGCATAGTAGTACTAAAGTCAGAGACATACTGAGGAAGCATTGCAGTCTACAGTACTTCCATAAGTTGTGCTTGCCTTGGAGCCATATACATTATGTTTTCCAGGCAATAATTGCAGCATGCACAGTGCAGGTTTCCACAATTGACCCCCATCACTGTGTTTCCATGCCACTCCCTAATGACACCATAACTCAGGATGCAGAAAAAGCTTTGCTTTTCTTATCTATCCAGGTGTTCATGTCCCACTAGTATGAATTGCAGCTATTTGAGATCTTCAAGGCAAGAATGCATTTCAGCTAGGCTTCCAGATATAAATAACTTGCATCCAGTTGCTAATGGTCTTTCCCAAAATCTGAATTTAACAACCTTGAGTTAAAAGATTTTACATCCTGTTGTCACTGCCTCATGTCCGTTTGCTTCTCTTTCTCAGTGTTAGTATAGTAATTCTTTCTAGTCTTTTTCATTCTTTTAGAGGTGCCCTGTGCTGCTTGTGATTAAACATGCCAGCAATAGCCAGACAGTAAAGAAAACAGCATCGGTTTATGCACAGAGCCAGCAGCAAAGGAAGAGCTAACAGGCTGCATGAGGTCAGCACTGCTTCTTGACAGAGCCTAGTGTTCACTAACCCATACATGTTTTTTGTCCAAGCATCCAGATCCACACCAGACTCTCTCTAAACATTTATCAACATCTATCTGTGTGGTGTTATTCTGCACCATTTTGGAAAATACGCTCTACTCAGTCACCAGTACTTTTACACCAACAATAATATTTTGTTAAACCACAGTGAAAGATATTAAATAAGTGCAATATTTCTAGTTTGAGAGTTAAAGCACAATAAATCTTAGAGTGCATAAGACTGTTTTACTAGGTTTTTTGAATTAGCACTGCTACACCATCTTAACATTTTCTGTATATATTTCCTATTTATTCTTTAGATTTTGCTTACTTTAATTACTTTGCACCTTCCATAGGAAAGTCCTCATTCATGTTTGAGTTTCAATGTACTTCTAGAAGATTTTAGCAATCACTTCCCCCACCTTCAGTGCATTAGTGGATGTCCTCAGCTAATTATCTGCTCATTCCATGTTTATTATATGGGATGAGAGTATTTTCACTCTCATCTGAATCTTCCATTCAAGAAAGAAATTGATGTTGCTGTTTTGTAGTGTCTTTCACTACAAATCACCACACTATGTGATATAATCGTTTTAGGGTTACTTGTACTATGTTCATATTTTTTCCCCCAGTTTAACAAAACCCAGATGAACTGGCCAGACAGGAGATGTCTGACCTTCAGTCAAGCTCAGACAGTATTTACTTCTAGTGAAATAAATGATTTCTACTTCCAAACAATCTTGTCAATGCATTGGAATTCATCATCTCCTTTTCTTCCTCCTTGCCCTAGCATTTAGTAAATATATCATTGTGACTAACAGACAAAAAGGTATTTTGAACATTACTTAGAAAAATTAATGGTCATTTTATCAGCAGATGAAAATCACTGTTGGTTCCTCAATATTAACTATCTTTATGTCAAGTTACAAGAACCTGCAAAACTACAAAACCTACTTAGCTGCAAACAACTCAGACCATGTTTAAAGCCAGTCAGATGCCACATCTCCCTGGCAAGGGCATATTATAAAGAAGTCTCCATTCACAATAGTATATACAGCATGAAAACTCACACCGGATCAGATCAACCTGCCCTGTTCCACATCTGACCCTGGCCAGTAGAGGACACAGGACCATGCGGATATAGACAAGACACAGCAACCACCTCCAGGGATACTTTCGCATCCTCTGGTATGGCCAAGTGCGTATGTCTATATTCCCCCAGTTTCTCACCAAATAGATAAACCTCTGTAGAGTCTATTCAATAGCTGAATTACAACCACGTGGGCCAGTAAGCCTTGCTAGGTCACCCTGAATATTGGTGATTAGGATGCTTTTGTCCATTTTAGGAGGAAAAAAAATGTAAATCTTTATTTCAGGATTGCTTAGTATTCACTGCAGTGAATTAGGAACTTGTTCTCAGTTGCCAGGCTTGCCCTTTTCTCCAGTCCTCACCTCCACCTCAGTATTTCATCTTCCACGGTCGCTTTCCTCAGTCTATGGACTTTTAAGTCCTGTAGGGCTCCTGCGAATTCTCTCACAAGGGATGGTTCATGCCCAAGTACTCCCATGTAACTGGCTCAGGCAATAATGTCAGAGTACTGAAGATAATAATCTCTACTCTGGATAGCTCTGGGGTAGCCATTCAAGCACATGTGCTAGGTCTATGAATGGCTTGTGAGCTACGCTCAAATCTTGATTTCCTATGCATACCTTTCATTAGTGGGTCCCTGGAGAGGAGAGCAGCCACACTTCCCTGCCACCTGCTTTTTGTTCCTGGAGGCTCATTTCACTCCAGGAAATGATGCTGTGCCAATTCCCCACAAGGAATGTCTCAATTCAGCCCTGTGCTCTTATTCCACATACCCGATTTGTGAGAATGAGCTTTTAATCTCTCTGGGGCAGGAAAAGCCTTCTCAGCAATTTTACAGCTGTGTATATACTTCAGAGTGCTCTATAAATACAGCTCTAAATCTCTGTGTTTAAGAGAGATGGCGGAGAATGTATTACAAGAAGTAACGCAAGAGCCTGATAACAGGGCTGCTGCCATTCATTCCCCAATTCATCCATGGAGCAGGGAGTGAGGTTGCTCTTGCACCAGAGCTGCAGAACTGTTCCTCATCCAAGGAAGCTCTGCATGCATTTTTGTTTTCATGACTAAACTGTGTCACTCTGTTCCTCCTTTTGTGTTCCCACCGTGTCCCTCAAGTGGTAAACCTCCATGTGGGACTGCTTACAAGAATCCACAGGACATGGGGCAAAAATTGGAGGCCTGTTGAGCTAAGCCTTACTGAGGAGTAGGAGACCAAAGAACTACCCTGACAAAGCTGCTCTATGTCTATTCCAAAAGTAGTTTCCTGGGTAGTTACTTTAGCTACTCTAAACATAAACAGAGATCCCAGACTGGACTTAACCCTACCTTTTCTTCTTCCAAAGAATTTTGATTTTGTACTTGTTTGTGCTTCTTACCCTTCTCCAGCAAGGAACCAGAGCTCTTATAGCCATTCACCAACATTCTTGGCACCATAACAGCCCAGATGCCAAGCTCTGAATTCTCATTTTCTTCCCCGGCCTGCTATAGCGGCAACATCTGTGCCTGTGGTTGCTTCCTGGTTGGCCTCTTATCAAGGCTTCTCTGACTTTGTGGCTAACTCCAGTGCTGTTTGTGATGACAGCTGTTGCACTGGTGCAGAACCAGCCATATGGTGACCGACTTGTCCTCTTGGACACTATTTTCTTCCAGCTGTCAGGAATTTACTGTTGGACTGGAAATAATTTGGTATGTAAATACATTCTTCGTGATATCCAAGCTATTACTTCCATGAGCAATGCATTGGTCCCATCACAATTTCCATACACTGGTGCATCCACAGCCACCTCTGTATGGGGATGGATGGGTCTGACCAGTCAAGCCCAATAAACTTTTCAACAGTTTCAGGCTTACAATCATGATCTTTTAACTCTTTAGATTTAATAACCCTCCCAGCATGCCCATACTTGTGTGCTCCAGCAGTGGGAATACGGATCACCCCAGACTGCTGCTTCTCTGAACTCTAAAAAAGAGACTTTCACCATTTAGCTCATGCAGTTTTTATTCGTTCTTAGCTGGCCTGACCTAGAGGCATGCTTCTGACAGAGGCTACTTGCTGTCTTTGACCACCATGCCTCTGGTCTGAAGTCTTCTTATCACTGTCTCTTAGATTGACAGCAAGAACTGAAGGCCTCATTAATGTTCTTGTTCCTCACAGGCAGACAGAATGCAGAGGGTCTGCTTCTTAAGAATGCACATTTCATTTCATCTTTTTTCCTCAGTGCATAACTTTTATCAGACTAAAAATGTACAAATTCATGATAGCATTTATGTCTTGAGGGAATCATAGGTAGCTATGGCTCCTTAGGACTGTTAACCTATCCATTGTTCTGCCAGCTATAGATGTAGAATCCATTCCTATTCACATATCTAATCTCTTATTTAACCATCTCATTTGCTTCCTTAAGACTTGAGGTAATGAGTCCAGAAAGTTATTTAGAAGTGTTTTTACATTTGAATTTTTGATGTGATCCTTTATTCATCAGTGGTGCAATCAAGTTTTTCCATTCTACAGAAAAACAACAGTCAGTCTTCTAAATATAAACATAAGTAGCCACATTATTCTATTCTGCTTCTTAATGGAAGCAATTTTCTTCAACGAAGTCTTACTGATGTTTTCTGACACCTAGCACTTCATAAGGGTGAGCTTTTTGTTTTGGGAGTTTAGGGGGTTCAACTGACCTGTGGAGAATGCAGTGTTCATTCAATACATGTAGACTGGGACAGCAATAGTTCACAGTCGAAAGTTAATTTGATTGACAAGAATTACTATATAAATTTAAATTTATTTCAGCTTCATTCCCCTGAGGCAACAGCTTTAGTCACTACCACCAAATGCTTTCCTGGTGGTGCTGCACAAGATTATTTCCACCCAGAAACTACCAGGAGAAAATTAAAGACAGACAGACAAAAATGAAGAATGTGAGAGTGCCCGTGCCTGTAGTTTTTACTGAAAATACAGACTGCCAAATCCTGAATGCTTGCATTTTTAAAAAGACAACGAAAATTGAAGTATTAGATTTTAAATCTCTGTTAAATGGAAAAAAGCATACCTTTCCCAGAGAAACATAGCAGGGGGGTTTGTTTTACAAGCTCCATTTCACCTCTTGCTAAGGAAAGGAATTATTTTTATGGCCAAATAGCCTGTCCCCTTCTCCTCACCCTCACTGAACACATGGCTGAGTTTTCATGCTATCAGCATCTCAGCAGCAGCAGCACAGACCTCCTGCAGCTTCCTCAGCTATTCGGATCTTCTGCATAATGCAGGCAATCCCCAGAACTAGTACACAGTTTGCAGATCCTGCCACACACCTCTTGTGTCAGCATCTTCTCCTTCCCCTCTGCTTCCACCACACCAAAGCTGGCAAGAATTGTCCGACGTTAGCCTGCACTGAGGAAGTCCAACCTGATGGACACAGCTCTTTGGCGTAGGAAAGGTCACAAGGGTGTAAGGTTAGTACTTAAAGTCCTCCACAATTGGGAACAGACAGCAGCCTGCCAAGAACAGTTGCTTCTCAGGGCATTTGGAGGTGGGGGGGAAGAGGTTGCCTTACAAGAAACCCATAAAGAGAAAACGGCAAACAGAGATAAGATGGGCTTCATTTTTTTAATGCAAAAGCTGACGTGTTTTTGGGACACAAACCATGCAAGCACACTACCAGCTATGAAGCCTCAGCCCTCCAGCGCCTCACCAGAAACGTAGCCCAGGCTCTGCTCAGCTCCACTCCTTCCAGCTGGCCCTTGGCAACCTGCTTTCCTGCATTTGTAACCCCTCTCTCCCCATCCTCTGTGTCGTAACACACTTGTAACAATAACATTTCTGAAATCAAAATGCTTCTCAGGCCAAAAAGCTGAGCTCAATCAACACAGGGGGAAAGCAAACCACGGAGAGCTATTGTTTCTGAAAACCATCCAGAAAACTTTTGGCGCTTCAAGGCATTCCTAATGTCCTTTGCACTATTTCCAGGAAAAATGATTCCCAAGGCCTTGCATATTAAAAAAAAAAATCTGGCTTATATCAATAAACATGATAACTGCTGTAGTTTTTCCTCTTTAATCAGGGCACAGCTAGCAGTAGAAGCAATCAGAGCTGAGTCAAATAGTCTGTTTTAAGTGTAGCATTTCAAAATTCTCAAATCCTCCACTGGGGAGCATAAATTAACTCCTGGGACTCCTGAACCTGAGCACCATCTTTAACTACATTTATGAAACGCAAGTCCTTGAAGAATATTTGTGGACAGATGCTGGTGAAATAAGTGTTACAAAAGGCAGATGGTCAGTTTTTCTTACCAAATCAGTTTATTCAACTTTTCTGTGTGGTGGCAGAAGCACTGCCTGCACCAGTGGTTGGGTTGCAAGCCTAGAAATGAGATTGCTGGTTCTGATCATAAATCCTAACCTACCAATTTCCAATGAGTCATTCAAAGCTCAGTGAGGCTGCAGGGAGAGGTTAAAGAAAGTAGAACAGATGAGAGGTTCATCTACCTTCCTTATCCCCTACCTGATACAGGGAATTCCATTTGCAATTAAATTGTAAATTAAGTTAGACTCAAAGACGTATGTGGCCCAGGACAACATCATGGATAAGAACGTTGAATCAGTAACAAACCATTGGCAATCACCACTGAATTATTCCCATATATTGTCTTTACTAGCTGTGTAATATAAGCAGCGTTGCACTTATAACCCAATACAACCAAGCAAGAATTTGCAGGCATCTCTTGATCAGGATAACAAAACATGTTTTGTCTCATTTTAGCTGCTCAGAGAGCTGAGAAATCCTTGTATTCTCTGGATTATACAGTGTTCTTGCAGTGTTACATAGTCAAATGAAAAAGCTTTGAATGTCTTGGTTTTTCCTGTGCACAGGAAAAGTGGGTGGCCTTGGAATGAAGAACTTAGAAATGAAAACCTAGATGATCAGGTGTACTTTAAGATTTTACAGATAAAGAAAAGTCTTTAGGATTTAGGAAACGTGCAAAGAGATAAATGGCCATAAGCTTGTAATCTGTATTTATCCACTCCCTGCTCCAAGAATTGTATTTTGGAGAAATAAGCAAGAGTCTAGTATCACTGTGGTAACAGTGAGAAGCTTATGGCTTGTTTTCAGATTCCACGCCACTTGCTGCCTCTAACACCATCCCACAGAACAACAGCTATCTTCATGGGCAGGCACTGTGCAATGCAGTAGTCTCTCAGGTACATCTCACCAAAAAAAAAAAAAAAAAAAAAAAAAAAACCCGAAATGGAATTATGGGTTACTGAAATTTTTTGTTTGGTTTTTGTTTTTAAAGAAATGGTGCACTTTATGATGTTCTGCCTCACATCTCTATCACCTCTCTACCTATTAGACTTCCCAAACACTTAACCTTACTGCAGTATTTAGGATGGGTATTTTATTTTCAGAATGATTGTGAAAACCTTTTACATGTTATGGAAAATTAAAGAACAAAGAACTACTAGAGCTAAAGCAGTTTCATTCCCTTGTTTAGCCAAATATAGTGATTTAACAAATACTATTAAAAAAAATACATATTCAATTTATTACTTGCATTCAGGGAAAAAGGTTGTGTTGGGAGATAGGTTTGGGGTTTGGTTTTGGTGAGTTTTTGTTGTGGGGTTTGGGAGTTTCTTTTGGTTAATTAGTAGCTTTGCAGCTACTCTACTTCAAAAATCTCAGTCTCAAAAATATGAGACTGAGTGTTGGGAAAACCTCATTTAGTTATGTTATATCTGTGCATGGTTAAACTTTCATGTAGCAGCTAATCCCAAACTTGGTAACCCCTGCTGGCACTGCTGGGTAATGGGATTCTCATGCTTGAGGAGTTAATGCCTTTGGGACATCTCAGTTATTGGAGCCAAGAGACTAAACTCTTCTGTGTTACCACTTTTGTAAATACAGACCCCAATTCAGTCTTTTAGTAATTTGTCCTCAGCAAAGTTACCATCACCTTTATGAAGAATGACACTGAACCTTGGTGCAAGTCTGAACCAATATAGAGCTGAAGAGCTGGAAAAATATTTCATCCCTTCAGGAAAGAAATACAATAGCTTTATAATTACTAGGAAAAAGCTCAGTTAAGCATAAAAGTTGGCTTCACATGCATAATAAAGAGTAACAGTGAGAAAACTTTGGATCTAATCTTATTTCCTTTCCTTCACTGCAGAGACCCCTTGAAAAGCCGGACGGCTTGGATGTTTCAGATCAAAGCAAAGAACATCCGCAGCATCTGTGTGAGAAGTGCAAAGTTTTGGGCTACTACTGCCGCCGTGTGCAATAAACCTTCAAGGTGGCCTCTTGCTATCCCCATCATCCTTGAAGATCCTCTGGCAGCATGCGATCAACAGCAACACAACAAATCAAGATAAAAGCTAAAATAATTGCCAATATTGCCTATCTAATAATATGCCTTACCATTAATAGAATGTAACATTTCTCCTGTGCATGTGCACACATGCAACAGGTATTTACAGGACTACGATTTGCATACATACATATATATATGTCAATGTATATGTATATGTACACACACATATTTAAAGCGTTACTGATAGTGTTCACAACAGAACCACGGCTGCAGGTTCTGCTGATTGTTTACACAGATCCTATAGCATGGCCAGGTGAAATGAAGTACAATTCAATAGGCAAGGTATAATATTCATAAGGAACATGTTATATGTATGGCTTTTGCAGAGGTTAAATGACTGTGGGGCCACTAATTGCAAGCACTCGCCCACAACATGAACGTTATTCCTATTATATGACAAGACAAAGGAAGATGAAACAAGCCACAGCATAAAAGAAGGAAAATTGTTTTCCCAGCTTTAGAAAGTCTGAGAGTTTTGTGCTGCTGATTTCTTGGACTTTTTCTATTTGTTACTGTCACTTGGGCAGGGCTTAGGCAAAATCATTTTTGCAGAATGTGGCAAACAAAAGTGAATAATTGTTTGAGGGTGTGGGTTGGGTAGAAAGGGAATGCCATAATGGGACCCAGAGCATCAGGAAGGATTCCAAGAGGTTTTTGGAGGAGACAAAATTGGCTTGCTTGTGCAACTAACAGATCCTTCTCTTGTCATATAATCCCGCTGAAATGGCCCCTGTATGTGTATGGGTTGCTCATTAGGTCACAAGAACACTAAATTTACTGTGAATAAGGGGGGATAAGAATACTTAGAACTGTCCCCAAAACCCTTAATTGAAAGATTAGCCAAACTTACTATTTATAATAGTTTTAAAGCCACTTTCTGGAAATATTTTTATGTCCTGTTTTCTACTGTACAAATTTGTTATAAAACTTGTTAGCCATAAGGGTGTTTTGAGGCATGGAGAACACTCCTTAACTTTCCCTCTTTGTCTTCCTGAAGCACCTACATACCTGAGGAGAGATATAGGAGTTATATTTCATTGTCCCATTTCAGGGAGAACTTTGTGCAGGGGCATCCTGCTGCAAAGAAGTATCTCATCAGGGATTGGGAAATATCACGAACTGAAAGTACCTCGAGACAGTATCCTGTTTGTATGTCTATGTAAGAGTACATTAGCAAAAGGAGACAACAAGCAGTTCACTTGCAGCATTCACTAGAAAACTTACAGGAATAATGTTTGTTTGGGGTTTTTCTCTTTAAATCAACAATTTCTGTTTTTATGAACTTTCCTTTAGAGAGCATTTATGTGAATGATAGTGGAAATCCTTTAAATCCTAAATAACTTGGTGGGAATTAAATATATTTTGAGGATTAATTCCATAACACTGAGACAGAGGGGAGTTTATGCCAATTGATAACAGGATGTACAGTCAAGCTCTTTTGCAAAGCAAATTGAAAACTTACAGTGAGCATTTGTATAGGAAATGTGAAGCTCTTCACAAATTTGCTCTAGGGTGCAACTTTTGCCATTTCCTTGCTTTCCTAAAAGCAGGGCAAATCTGCTCCTGCTCATTCAGGTGATAGTGTCGCATACACATCCTGCAAATGTCATTATTTATGAGTAGCCTGTGACCCAACCTACTGGTGGAAGCAATGGGTAAACATTGGGACTCCCAGCTTCTGACTACAGCTCTTCCATAAGCTCCCTGGTTTTGGGCAAGTCGCAAGATCCTTCTAGACCTCAGTTTCCCCAGCTACAAAATGGGGATAATAATACTTTAGTACACCTACCTCACAGGAGAGTTGTGAGGTTCACTTAGTATCTGTAAGTGTTTTGACATCACGGGATGAAAAATGCTATGTAATGCTAAAACAGTATTAACTAAATTAATGACCTCAAAACTAGTTTTGTCCAGCTGGCAAATCCATCAACTAAAATAGCTGAAAATATTATTACTGAAAGTTAACACTAATAACAGTATAGTTGCCTAAGTGAATACATGCAGTTTTAGCATTATCACACGGAAACACATTCTTTTGCACAGACTCAGAAACTGTCTTAGAGACAAACTCTCTAAACAAAAATACTAATCTGCCCATACAAATACAAAAATACACGGGCAAACCTAGAGGTAGACTTTCAAAGCTTGACCTCTAGTATTAATCTTGATACTTTGTTTCAAGCACAAGTAATTTTGATAGAACCACTTACTAAATCAGATCTATTTTTTCCTCTTCAGTACTTAATAGTACATAACAAAAAACCACCTTGATGTTTCACACCCAGCTAAAGGACATGTAGAGAAACCCCTTTAAAATGAAGATAAGGGAAAATGTTATTTTATTTTCTCCCTGAAACTAAGATGTTGCCATTAACCTCTTTTTCTGTGTTGAAATAATCCCCATCTTGCAATAACCACTAGATCAGTAAAATAGCGCATCCCTTGATATAGCTACATCAGCATACAGCACACCACCAGGTTCTGAACAAAGGCCAACTAAAAGATACCATTAAGTGCTATATTCATGACAGTGTCCAGTTAAAAATTGTTTATCCAGATTCAACACTACATGGCAATGCCTTTAGCTTATGGATTTTTAGGTTGTACTAAAAATACATGTGAACTACGTTAACACAATTAATATCTATAGGTGTAGAATAATAATTCTTAAGAGCATACTTGTAAGAGTTCAATATTTGTATCACTGATATTTTCCTAAGCAGTGGACATAAAACTCTTTAAGTAGTAGTTAGCATATTTGAAATAAAGAGAACAGATTTTCCCCTGCACTTGCACTGGGGAAAAGCAGATAAAGAACAAAAGGTGGAAAAGCAAGAACCAACACTGCTGTAGTTGGTTCTGCCTAATTCAGAAACCACAAATCCGTCCCAGTGTGGGATGTGGATGTGATACCCTGGGCACTCCAGGGCTAGAAGCCGCCTGCTTGCCTTATCATCCCCTGCCAAAAGTGAGGTGCAGAGGGAGAGTGGCTAGAGATCCCTGGGAAGCAGCAACAACCCTCCTTCCCATGCAGCCATGGGGCGCAGCTCCGGCTTCCCCCCAGCTGTGTGGGGGCATCCCCTTCTTTTCTGTCCTGGCTGAGCAGGGCTGAAGCCTCATCTCCCTAAGGGCCAGCAGCAGTGTCCCTCCCTGCATGAGCTTTGCTTGTAGGATTGTAGCATTCAGTCCTGGGCATTGACTCTGTGCTCATCTGTATATAGTTTGTGGGTTGCTGGAAAAAAGTCCACATCCGGCTATGTAACATACAGTAGGTTATAACCGTTGGTGTTTAGTTAATGGCACAGAAGGGAAGTTTCTGATTTTTTATTTTGAAAAAGAAAAACAAGATTGATTACAAAATGTAGATTATTCATTTTTGTTTCTCTGCATCCCACCCTTCTCAAAGGTAATTCATGGATTTAACTAACTCTTTCTAAATTAGAAAAACCGTACAAATTCAGATTTTTTCTTACTGGAAAGAAGAGTTTTTACCCCTTAGATGTTTCTGATGCTTTCTGATGTTCTTTTTAACCAGCTCTGCACTTAGATCATCAGCTAGTAATCCTTTAAGGCATTTTTAGACAGTCTTCCCAGAAGTGAAGCAAGCATCAGTAAAAAGCATTTTCATTTTTAATCAATATAGGCCTTGTTAAATTGAGTATTGGTTAGGGGTGTACCCAAGAGAAATTTGGCAAACTAGATTTTTAACACCAGATGTTGCCTGCCTACCAATCCATCCAGCACACAATCCTGCTTTTTTTTTCTCCTTTCCCCTTTCTTTGGAGATTTTTAAGCATTCATTTATTTTTTTACAGAAAACAAACACTAAACACAATTTGTTTCCTCAGTTGGTCAGAACATTTCACATGGAATTTGTGTTTGGCATTGGCACTGCTCTGGAGAAAAGTATCAGCAATTTGAAGGGTGTGGTGTAGTTTTTTAGCTGCTTTAACTTGACCTTAAACTCCAACGAGGTTGTTACATTTAATGGTGATGAAGAAAAATCCCTGTAGTTTTAAAGGATGACCCCCTTTTAGCCAGTTTCTACTGCTGCTACCACAGACAAAATGATGCTACACAAGCAAAGGTTGAGGCCTTTTTGTCTCAATGTTGCTTTTTAATTTCAGATAAATACACAAGAGTATATATTATTTCTGGAAATAGGTGTATTTTGAAGTTCCCCATTATATGGGAATTAGTTTGTAAACTAAAATGTGAAATATGCCCGAGAAGCCTTATGCCAAGAAGTATTCTCTACATTATACCTTTCTGTATAACATGAAATTTAGATTATACATGGGTTGTATACCTGTGATGCTCTAGCAGTTATTAAAAAAAATAAAACTACTTAAAACATTAAAAGTTAAGAGCTTTTGGAAACGTCAAACTTCGTAAGTTAGCTTTGTCCTACAGTCACGTATATTTTTCCTAGTATGGATCCTCAGAGTTGTCCACTGAACAGTATACAACAAATCACCAGCATGTGCTTTTCAAGTTAAGTGAATTGACATACATTTTCCACTTGCCTTTGCCAACATATTTTAGAATGTGATGGAACTACCCCTGTACAAAAATTGTTCTTTAAGATATCACTCCACTCCCAGTTGGGCTTCAACCCAAATCTCTTTCCTATCTGCAAAACCACTGCTGTCCATTCAGTTTGCTATATTGCTGAAGTGCTCAGAGGGCTGTTTGAGATCTTAGATACAGGGATGATGGTTTGTGTTTCTAGGATGAATTTCAAAGGGACAATCGTGTGCAGTTACTAGCTATAGATGATTGATATAAATGTTTACCCCTGTATGAAGTATTTTACAGTTTTACTTGCAGATGTGTATTTATCTTGAGTTATACTTGACATAGAGTTTCTTTCAATTTTTTTTTTAATACTATGTGTGTATTTTGGAAACCTTTTTAGATGTTAAAATTTTTGAATGGTTACAAATATTTCTTGTAATACTGAATTGTTATCTGGAAACTCTTTGCAGTAACTTTTTTTGTATATATTTGAGGGCCTTTTTAAAAAATTATTGTTTGTTTTTTGGGGAAAAGTTTTTACAATTTGGAAGCTTTCAGAAGGGCCTTCCTCTCAACTAGGATACTAACAGAGGTAAGAGTTTTCTTAAGTATTTTGCAGAACTAAGGATGTATCCTCAAGAAAATATTTATGGAAGTAATTTACTTTTTTTTTTTTTTTACAATGCTTTTGTCTGTATAAAGTATGCAACAGAACTACATTAAGAAGGAAATATTGTCTACATAAAATATTATATGAAAGTTGGTACATAATTCTGACAAAAAAAACCTTGCAATTCTTTAAGCCATATTGTTTTTGTTATCCTTGGATGAAAATATCAGTATTAAGTAACCAATGTATTATTCAAGTGCTTAGACTTATATGAAAATGCTTATACAGTTTATTTATGTGTATTTGGGAAAGGATTGCTAGAAAAAGCTATCACTAGACATATAGCAAGTGAGGAGCAAGTAACAGTATACTGTCACTTTATGGCCTTGTGAGAGACGCAGAAGATGCTGAAAGCACCGCAGAGACTCGGCTTTCAGAAACTCCGAAGCACAAGTGTTGGGTTTCAAATGGTGGTTCTTTTCCATAACCAGAGGGGAAGAGAGTTGGTTGGGACACTGTTTGACAACTTGACTTTCACAACTCTTTTCAGACTGTGAGCTCAGCTATGCAGTATCGGCTACAGCAATAATATCAATCAAAGGATATAAGGATTGAAGTAGATTATTGTAGGGATTTATGTTTATTTTAATTAGAACTCATAGCAATATAGAATATGCATGTGCACGTATTTGAAGCATTTTTACACTTTACATTTCATGTAGTTTGATTATATTATGAAGGATTGGGTTTTTAGTTTGATATTTTACCATGCTAAAATGGGAGTTCCGCCCAACCCCGTACTGGATTCTTGTTTCCTTTAAAAGGTTATTTAGTACAGCACTCACTGCGTTGTGTACTAGTGCTAAAACTAACACTGTATCTTACGAATTTCTTCAGCTTTAAAAAGATTAACCTAATTATTATTACATTTGTTTAGCTGTACCCACTGTCCTTGTCAGATTCAGTTGGCAATTTGTATAATTTCTTTTTCTGTAACTGTTATTAAACTTGTACAGCTAAAACAAACAAACAAAACCTATGGACAAAGGCCTCAGAGGTACCAGTTCTGCTTCAGCAATCAAGATGACAGCTTGCTCATCTAGTGACTGTGTTGCTAAAGAGACTGTACAACCTCTGTTGTGGATTGTCCATAAAATGGCATTCCGACATGTGCCTTATTTGCTGGATAGTATACAGCTTTCCTCTAGTATTCTAGCATTTTAATGCTGTATTAAAGTACTGAAAAAAATCAGCAAAAGAGTGGTATGGTTTTCTTGAGCATTCCTTCCTTTGAAGTTTTACTACCAGCTGTGTTGGGTTCCTGGTTATGGACTGCCCAGCTGCAGCTCGGTGTTCGCATGCAAACCTGTCCCAGCATAACCATGATCCAGACCAGGTGAAAAAGTTTCTCCACTGCAGCCAAGCTCCTAAGCTGCAGTGAGCCTGGTGAGAGAGCTTCATGCAGTGTCTGGAACAACTGCTGCTGGAACAACTTGGGTTGATGGTACCAGCTCTTAAGTTTTTATCAGCCTTGTACTGTCTAGCATTCTTCTGAAGGAAAAACCTAATAACCAGACAAAGTACACTTCTATCCTTAATAGTTGGATGGGAAGGCTTAGATGCCAGAAAGCTGACAGAATGAAAAACAACATTTTTAAGCCATTAAGCTGTACGACTCAAAATTTAGGGGTTGGATCTAATTCATTCTTTGCAAACAGTAGAAGTTGGTAAGAAAGAACTAGACCTACTAAATGCGTATTAGCAATGCTCTCCTCGCATCCCCAGTCAAAGTTCTCAGTAGCAAGCAATTTTTCTATTGAAACTGCCAATACTGTTGTGATTGGAAGTTAAAATAAGTATGTCATAAAACTAACTTTGGACTTTAGGAATCCTGCCTCTAACACGAGAGATCTCCTTCACTTAAAACAAAACAACAAAAAAAAATTAGTAGGAATACCAGCACACAGTTGTTCTCTGCCCGATCACCCCTACGAGCATGGTGCTACTTGACACCATGGCAACACTGGTTATATCACATAGCAAGCCTGATTTCTGTGAGATTAGAGTGCTCTTCTCATTCAGGCTGCAGGAGAGAGAGAAAGCAAGAACACTTGTGCACATGTGTGGATGGATATGCAGGATGGGCAGACGGGTTGTGTGTGACCAAAGAATCTGAAGCCTTGAAAAAAGTGACCGTTTCATCAAAGGATGAAAGACATCCTTCTGACTGAGCCCCATGAAAAGAAAAAGCACATATTCAGAGCTAGTTGGCAGATTACTGTTTAAGGAAAAAGCATAATGCTTTTATGTTCCTATAGCAAACACAAGCTACAAAATCAAGCTCAGAACTGAAACACATCTCTCCACCAGAACAAGCAGGGGGTTCGCAAACACCAACACCTCAGATACAGCACTCCACCAAGATCAGAAAAAACACTGAGTAGACCAACTGCAGGTCCTAGCTCCCTATTACCATATGTCCATGATTCCTCAAAGAATTAACTTTCTCCTGTTTAAAACAGAACTAAATTAACACAAACAATACGGCGTCAACAAAAACTATCAAACTACTTTCTAATTACTTTTCACTGCTGAATGCTTCACCTTCCTGCTCTATGTGAATGAGGTCAAGAGACAATGCAACACCCTGCTTGTAACAGATGAGCCAAATAATGGTCACTTTAAGAAAAATAATGGGATTTAACATAACATTGATACTTGGAAGTAAAAAGATATTTCGTTATTCTTCATGGAAAAACAATTTAAACAGTACACCGAGGTTACTATATTTAGTTAGTCACATCATGCAGAGAGCCCCATCTCAGATCCTCCCAGTTTATTAGCAAGCATATGGACTAGCCTTTAAATCCCAACTAGGAAGGACAAACAGCCTGCATGTTATACTTCTGTAGTGTTGCTCTGAGCCCCTACATATGGATTATTACTGCCATGGGACACAAGTCAAGTAAGTTAAGAAGGCTTCTCTCTCCATATCCCTCTGAAGAAGGAAGTACACAAGAGACATTAGCAGGAGACGAAGCTGAAACACCAAGGGCTCAGTCAGGTCTTTCCACTAAGAAATCAAGAACTAAAGAAACCTCCTAACTGGAAGAACACATAAAATCCTTACTTCCGAGAAGCATACAGTAGATAGTTTGCGATCCTGAAAGAATACAACATTCAGCTTTGTTTTTCTGTAGTATTCCCCTCCTGAACCTAAAGTAACAGATCATCTGCAAACTCCTGTCTCACTAACACCAGCTATTGGGCTTGGGCCCACACCTACCCACTATGCACTTTGATTTTACTGAAAGTAATGCAATTGCTCTTCCTCACCATCTGTATCTCAAACACACTTCAGACTATAAAAAAATCCCAGAAATCTTGCCATGATACAACCTACCAAAGCTGCAAGACCTCGTTCAAACAACATACATAAATACCTCTCACAACATTTCTACAAACTTCAGGAGACATTTTTAGCAACTGAACATGCTGAGAAACACCTACCTCAGACAGCATTCATTGGGTCTTTTTTCTGGAGGGCCAAAACTGAAGTTGAGGCATTCACATCCATGAGGCATTAGAGCATCCCTGATTTGCAGCCCAGGTGAACAGAGATGGTCAACACTGCTCTGCAAGAGAGCAGAACACCATCGGCCATCCCTGCTTAAAAGCACTGCCCAGGCATATGGCTCTGTGGCCCATGAGGAGACCACAGAGGCAGCAGCAACCCAGGGCATTCTTTGGGGGCTTTATTTCTATGCCATGAACTTAGCTAAATAAAAATGTAATAATCATTGACTTTTTTTTTAATAAAAGGTAAAAATGGAGCTCACATGCACAGCTAACCCAACCAAAACCCATGCCTACAGGGAAAGTAAACCATAGCCAAAAACTTTATGGATGTTTTAAGTAGAACAGGCTGCAAGCCAAAGATTTTTATTTATTTTGTACTCTAGCCTCCTTTTCACCAGCTGAGAACAGGAACTAGAATGCCAGAACACCATAAGAAAGCTTTCTCTTACACAATTGCTGAACACATCTAAGCAGCAGGTATGAGAAACCTAACCCCAGCCAGCTTTTCAGAAGGTTTCCATATGGTTTTGCAACTTAACAAGGAGGTACAACTCAATGGACTTCCAAGAAGTCAGACATACTTCTGCTCCATTTGTTTTCAGCCAGCAGAACTTAAAGAAGTAATAATGCAGAAAAACACTGCAGGAGAAATAGGAAGTAAGACCTCAAACTTCACTGTAAATAAAACAGCAATAAACAGACAAATACCACTAGCATAGGGGAGAAAAAAAGATACCTTTGTTGAGTACCTTCGTAGAGAAATTCAGAGAGCTGGCACCCACAGGCTCTGGAAAAGACCTCCTTTCCCTCCACCTCTCTTACATTGGCTGCCAGCCCTGATTGCTGGGAGCTCCAGCTGTGCTGGCCAGGTTGGGGGGGGGGTTGGGGGGGTTGGGACACCAGCTCTTCCCCAGGTGCAGGCGCTTCCTGCCTGGCGTGCCTGCCTCAGCGTCAAACTGAACAGCCCCCTCCACAGGGAAAAGGGGCAAAGACACCAGTGCCACCACGAGGAATCCTCACTGGCAGCCGGGAGGCAAAGGACAGTTCAGTTCACGTGTAATAGAGACTAAAAACTCTAATGTTTACACTGGTTGAAAACTCAACACGGTTAAGTCTTACCCTTAGAAATTTCATCAATGAAATACACAGAAATAAGCTTCTCTGGACAGAAACATGAATAAGGCACGTTGTAATGAACCAATTCAAACTGCATTCCAACATACCCTGCTAAAGTTTCTGAATGTCATGAGCAATTTTTGAACACACAGTGGTTGCACGTACCAAGTGATACCTTGCCCAGCTACTTGCTCTAAGGTGTGGTTGCTTCTTTGGCTATTTACCGAAATGGGTTACCCCGTGTGTTCGCATTGCTTTAATTAAACTGAGGTAAAAGTGATGCAGTTAAAGACAACTAGCACCCACTCACACCAACATCTTTCAGGATTTGAAGGAACTGAACCACCTTCATCAAGCTAGTCTTCTGTGGGGAGGTGAACAGCAGTTCACTGATTCAGAGTAACAAAAGCAAACCCAAACATGAGTAGTGGCTGACCGAGTCCCTGACACTCAGAGAAAAACACCCCACATCGTCTCTATACTATAACAGATTTTAAACTACCTAGTAACAGTCAGCAATAAGTGCATGATGCTGTTTTGGACAATTCAACTCAATGTGGTGGGTTTTTTTAAAAAAGAGAAACAAATAGAGGATTTGGAAGTAGAGACAGGAAACCAGAGAGAAAACATTCTTATACGATCCTTATCACTCTAAAAGGATAAAACAGAAGTAAAAAAACCCAGGAATGATGAAAGGGAAGAAATAGTTTCCCTGTGAAAAGAGACTTTGTGCAGTGGGCCTCCGCCTGCTGGAAAAGAGATCACTGAGGGTGGATATGATAGTGGCCTATAACATAATAAATTATAGGAATAAGGGAGGAAATACTCACTGCTTCCACAGTGCTTTCCTTCTAGAAGCAGGGAATTTTGGATAAAATTATCTGAGGTAACATAATAAAAACAAAAATTTCCCACAGCAGACTGAAATTCATAGTCACGGGATATTCTAGCTGTCAAAAGAATAAATGGGATCAAAACCAATTACAGAACCACATGAAAAAAAAATGCTGTAAGGGTTATTAACCACGAAGCTGCAACCATGGCTCAGGAAGTCCCAAAGCACAGAAGCAGCCAGCAGCAGGAGACGACGCCAACAGAAGGCTGATTGCCTATGTTTAATATCTTTTCCTTCAGTAAGCTGTTGTAGGAAAGACGATAGCAGAGTAGATACTGCTCTGATCATTGGGCTGGTCTGAGAGGACTATGTTTTGTGTGACAGTAGGAGCTGCAATATATGAATGTAAACATAGGTTTAGCCCTGTACGTAAGGAAACACTTGCGTGGCACTCATCAGGCACCTGATGGCTTTTGGGGCAGGTTTGGACACACATGCCCATGGAAATACCCATTAGTTCCCCAAAATTCATGTTTTTGAAGAAAACCTTGCAACTCACCTACGTTCACGCTCGGTTGAGCTAATTGGCAAGAAACTAACTGAAATACCACCATAATTTGCAGTCTACAACTGCACATTGCACTACTGTAGCTAGTTTGGTATTTTATTATTTTCTTAATTCATTGCAGATACTTTAGTTTGAAAAGCTGGTCCCAATTAGCTGTGTTTAAAGTTATTTTAAATGAATCCACTCACTGCATCCCTGCGTGCTGGGCCACACCACCCTCTCTTGCTCTCCAAGAGACAGGACGGGGTTTAGCCCTCGATTTGCCTCACCATATGGTTTTCTGGGGTCACAAAGGAATTTACTGAGTGAAGTAAAATTTCTAAGAGGTGTTTAAGCACCTCTTAGCATCCTACAGGTCCAGTAAATGGAGCTCATAAGAATGAAGTCGTAGGTCTCTGGCAGAGCCATGCACCATGCCGTGATAGGAGGCAGCCAAGCTGTGTTAGGTTTCCACGGTGGGTTTCAGCCGTGCTCTGGCCTTCTGCCCAGCACTGAGGCACGATAAAGGAATTAACGTGAAGGTTAAGTAGCCTGCACCCATGTTTACCCATCTACTGGTCTTAAATGGTGTCTTCACCTCCAGGGGCACAGCTTCACACCCAGACAGCCTCTCATGCTGCTTAGAGTCCTGAGGTACTCTTGTATGAGCAAAAAGTTGCAGGAGCCATGAGGAAAGCATGAGACCTGCAGAGCTGGATTGAGAAACACATTACGATTTATCTTTTCAGCCATAAATATCTCTGCCCATCTCTCTGCGAGGGGAGGAAATGTCAGTTTGAGGCAGACAGAAATATCCAGACCAAAGGAGTTACATCTGGAGGCTTTTGTGAAATGAATGTAGCCAAGAGAAAAAAGTGAACTTTTTCTCCCCCGATTTCCTTCCTACGTTGAGCCCTGTGCACCTCCTCACAAGAATTTAGCACAATGGGAGAAGAAATACAGGCTCAAATAAGGCTTTACAGGCCCAGAAAAGGTGAAGTTCAGTCCAAGGTATGTGTGATTTGCTCCCTCAAGGACTGTACATGTGAAATACAGCTTAGGGATTTTTTGGTTTTTTTAAATGAGAATTTAATGCACTTCATAAACCTGATCTTCTCTTCAACACCTTACCAGCAAACCTGGCAGATTTCAAACAGCTTTCTAAATATGAAAAGTAGGGGAAATTTGTCACCTGAGTTCCTTTTGTAAAGGTAGACAATACAGCTGGTAGCGTTTAACTTTAAAGCAATGGGCATATAAACCTCATTTTCGTTACTGGCAGGTATTCTTGTTTTCTTAAGAGTTAAAACCTGCTTTGCTTTTAAGCCAGGTACTGCCTGGTCTCTGGCACACCACCAATCCCTTTCAGGGATACCTAAGGAAAAACAGGGAAAAAAAAGAGAGAGAGAGTAAGAAACCTGCTGCTAATTCCCCAGAAAGCTGTGCCGTGCTCCTGAGGTCAAACACACAAACAAAACAAAACCCCAATAAGTAATCTTCTAAAAAACCCAGCTGGTTAAAATTTTTGCAGTAACTGGAATGAGATGTGTGTGTTTAGATTATAAAGCTGATCAACTTCAGCAGAGGCTCCTTCACCTACAGATTTAGTTTGTAAGGGATTGTGCATTAAATAACTAGAACTGTAAACTTCAAGTCCCTAGATGCCTCCTACCTCCTTGGTTTCTCTTGCCTCTCTCAACTCCCTCCTGTTGCCTGTATTTCACAGTTGTTGGTCTTTTGTGGACGCTTTATTTCAAGCCTGAAGTTACATTACATGGTTAGCACCACTCCTGTTTTTACAAAAGCAATATTTTGTATTACAATAACATTCTGTCCCCTCCCCAAGTCCTTAATAGCATTCTCACACACATCCCAGCCAGCCCCAGCCCCATGGTGCCTGCGTCAGAGGCAAACGCCCTGGTGCTCTCCACTGCCAGAGGTACTTTTAGGAAAGTTATTTGTTCTACACTGTTCAGTAATTTATCTTAATTTTTCTTTTCAAATAAGAAGCATTTATTTAGGAAATATTGAAAGGGCCTTAAGTTTGTTAGAAGGACACGGAGAAATAGCTAGGGCAACTCAGGCTTCGACCAACGTTGAACCCTGGCCACCACTAGATGAGAAGGAAGCAGGTGCGTGACCACAGCTATTTCACTGCCTGTGCGGGAAGCAAACAAAGGCCTCTGTAACCAAGCTGTGATTGTGGTTTCTGCTCTTTCTCACACAGTCCCAGTCACTGGCTCAGCAGAGAACCAAAAATGCCATGTATGAGGCAGACAGCACCTCTTTGCAAGGGGCAGAAGCTGAATTCTTGGTTGCCCTCCTAGTCCCCAGGTGTGGCCACCTGCAGCTGGGTTATAGCCAAATAATCCTGTCCTTTTCTTCTTCCCAGAGCTCCTTCTGTCACTCCTCAGATAGCTCAATAGCTCTAGGAGGCCTTCCCATCAGGGATGAATCTGATTTTTCTACCCAATGGATGGCTATTCAAAGCCCTCTTCATTTTTTGGCCCAGTGGAGCCACAGAATAGTTCTTCAGGGCACAAAGCACATTGCTTAGGGGAACACTTTCCTCCCCTGAACATTAAGGGAGACAAGTGACATGGAGCAATGGTTTTGCAGTGCAGCAAAAAAATGTCCCAACCACAGTAAGCCGGGTGTGAAAATGATCCTGATTTCTCCTTTTAGCATATTTCGTTGCCTAGTGAGAAGGAGCCCGAGACGGAATTAGCAGACAGGTCTGCAAGATCAGTGCTGGCAAATGTGGAAACTTTTGCAGCCTCTGGCTCTGGCCCCAGCTTGTCCCCACTTTCCGTGAATGCCTAATTGAGACTGCCTGGCTTTTTCCGCAGAGGTGGGAGCCAGTTTCCAGGCAGGCATATGGGTGTATTCTGTAAGTCTTTGCCTTGTAAAGTTTTAGCACCCAAAAAAGCCTCCCTTCTCCAGTATGATTCAATTGGTTGGCAAGGGAGAGGCTGACAGGCAGGGGTGATGGCTGTTGCTGTTGGCAGGAGAAACCAGAGGGTAGGAGTGGGGACAGTGACTCCCTTTCAAAGAAATGATGCCGGCAGCAATCATTTGTATGGGGTATGAAACCCTCTCAGAGTATTACACTACAGTCCCTGCAAGACAGAAAACTCATGTACAGCCGCAGCACAGGCACAAAAGGCAGCGGCATGAGGATGAGAGCGTGGCCACTGCGGCTGTTTGTCCCTTGATGACGCATCTGGCACTTCTCCTGGTGCGATCCATGAGCAGGGCTCCATCAGCTGTCCTGTCCCCCATGCGCTGGAGACCACCTGCAGCAGCCACGGGACTTACCTGGCACTCGCACTTTCACCTGCAGCACCTCAGCCTGTGGATCATAGCAGCAGCCACCACTGTGGCCACCACTGCTCCCACTGCTGTGGCTGCAGTGCTGTGCTTCGAGTTCAGAAAGGCAGGTCCCAAAAGAAGAGGCATACCTACGTACCACTGTGCATGGCACTGGCTCCCACACCAGAGCTAGCCTGAGCTGGTGTTTCCATATGCAGAGAAGCAAAGAACCACGCAAAGGCAGAGGTCAGCAACCAGAGCAGGACAGGGCTGCCCACACTGTGAGCTTTGCCCTCCACTGACTTCCTGTAGGTGCCTGAGTCAATATTACCTTACACCCAGTCTAGATAGGGAGCAATCATAAGTCCCAGCTAGGAAGCTGTCTGGGCTCCCCAACGTGCTGTGTTCACACTATTCCTTTCTCAGTGGGCCAGACCCTGCACCTGCCAAACATAATGTGGATGATGAAGTGGCCTGGCCTATCACCGATGTTGGGGTTTTGTATTAATCACATGGAAATCATTTTGGACAATTAAACGTACAGATGAAAGGCCAACTGGCTGCACATATTGTGTGGGGCATGACCTAAAAGCAATCCCAGTGATCGAGATGATGTAGTGTGAAAGCTGGATTAAACAGGTCAAGTAAATTTGGAGCAGCTAAAATAAACCGAACTCCCTTCCAAAACATATGTTGTGCTTGCCACATAATACTGCTGTACTTTGGTAGCATGTCCCAAACATGCCAAAACTGTAATACGCTTGTTCCAGGGTCACAGTGCCAGAGGGAGAGTGAAGATGGTTGGAAAGTAGTTCTGAGAAAGTCACAAGCACTCCCAAACGTGCTGCCTGATAAGGCTCCGCGTGTCTTCCATGCAGCCAACCTGCCCAAATACCCAAGCCCTAGGAAGGGATCCAGGCTCACGCTGAGCAGTCAAACGTGAATGAATGTTCTGGGCTTTTGCTCCCCTCTATAAACATTTTCCAGCTAGTGGTAAGCTGTTGTGAAAGCCCCCAGCAGCTTGGCTAGGAGCTGGAGACATTTTACAACATCTGGGAGCAATTCCCAAATCACTTCCCACATACACCTGTATTGAACTCCATTCGCAGCCAGTTTGCTGGGAAAAACAGCCTGTGCTGCCCATCCAGGGCCGGGACCGGGAGGGCATCACCACTGGCCAGGATGGCCAATTCCCACCACAGAGTGGTTTGTGGGGCCTGCAGGGGTGGGTAATGGTGTGAAACTCTCACCATTCCTCTGTGCTGACCTCACTTTGAGCCATCATGGATAACACACAGAGTGTGAAACACTTTGTTGGTGTGATACAGCCATGCAGGAAAAGAAAACAGCCCTCAGCCACCCACCAACAGATTACCTAGCCTGGGCATTAATCATAGCGGGAGCACAGGGAGTCCGAAGTGAGTTGCAAAAGGGCTTGGATGAACTGCCGCCCTTTCCCATCATGCAGTCCTCTGTGGCCACCCCTACCCAGGTCAGTGCTGCTTGGTCTTCCACAGTGATCTTACTTAATTTTCTTACCATTTAATTGCCATATGATTTGTATTATCTTTGGGTTTACTTTGTCTTGGTCATTTCCAATCCTTTGCTACACTAGATAATCAAGAGTTATCAGCAGTAAGCCAAGAGATAGTAAGACACAGCACTTGAAAGGTAGGAAATGTTAAGAGTCGGCACATCAAATTCTTCCTTGTATGGAGGCCTGCAGCATGTAAAGGTTTATCCATCTTGAACTCATCACTGGAAAAGCATTTTCAGCTTGTATGTGTGGTTTCAGTGCTGTTCTTTCGAATGGCTGTATTTCAGTACCGTAACTGCCAAAGCCCTGTCTCATTTGCAGGGGCTGTGATGGAGAGTGCACGTGGCATGAAGTTCCCAGAGCAAGAGAAGGCAATAAGGGCATGCTGCCCCAGAGACAGCTGGACAACATGCTCCTTCTCTGTTTAAACTTCTCCATGGAATTTGCGTGTGTACCAAAGTTCACGAGTTTACAGTTAATGTTCTATGTATGAAGCATATAAACCCATGGAAAGCTTCGTGAAGGAAGAACTAACTGTAAGATAACTCAGAGAAGGTAAAAAAGCTGACTAGAAACTTTGTGATTCCCAACTAACCACATGTGAGCTAAAGGAAGCACTTGCAATCTCCACACTGACCAGCTGGTTGTGTGCAAAACTCCTGGGTATCCAAGCTACCTGCTCAGAGGTACAGAGGAGGAAAAAGGCAAGGTCAAAAGATGGAGAAGTTCTGAACCCCAAATTAGTGTCACTGTTGCAGGAGTTCAGAAATATCCTCTGGAAAAAGGGAAGAGAGGGTGTGAGCCTTCGACTGCAAATCCCTGGGGCTCCGAGCTGGAGAAACTGTACTCAAGTAAGAGGGAAAAAGAAATCTACTGTTGATATTCAAAATTTTGGGTTCTGTGCTTTATTCTCTATACCTCTCTTTTTTATATCTCTTTTCTATAAAATCTTGACCTGAAGGCATACTAAATAACCATTTGCTTTGGTTCAGTGCCAGCCCCATTTACCTGGCTGCATAGCATAGAGAAAAGCAAGTCTGGTGACCACAGGGGTATTTGGGCAGTACTCAGGAATACGCCCTGGCCATCTGCAGAAGATCAGACCAGTGGTTTTGCTAGCCTTTGGAGGAGCACTCTTTGGCTGACACAGGCCTCCCAGCCATAACTGTGAGTGGTGACAGTAAAACGCAACAGATAAAACCCAAAGCCTTGCAGAGTTTTTCATACATCTATTAATGATTTATAAAGCAAGTGTGGGGCTGACTGCAGCATAACAACCCACTGCCCTTCAGAAGTTACACACGTATTCAAAGTGGTTCCTTCAAAATAAATGAAATGGTCAGCTTCAGTGCAGCTAAAGCCTCCACACGTCAAACCTAGTTGGCCACCAACTGTGGGTGAAGGGCAGATACAGACCTTACTTTTGAGCCCTGCAAACCAGTCCTGCACTGGCAAGGGTGTTGTGCAGGTTTCACTGATGAGCCCAGCCAGGCCGGCTGCTCCTTGGGTACACTATCATGCACCCACAACGAGATGGAAAGGACACAGTGAAATGCTGATGTCTTCCAAGAAACTCTGCTGCTGCCTCTGAGGCCAGCCCAGGGAGTCACCTTCTGGCTGAGGCATGACCTGCTGGTATGCACACAGAGTCAGTCCCACAAGTCCCAAGCCCCCTGGACCCCAGGGCTGTGCCAGCAGCTTGTCCTGGTGCGGGGAGCGGGGTGTGCGGTACTCCCCCACCAGCTGCATTTTCA
The DNA here is from genome assembly GCF_000696875.1 of Nestor notabilis. Classification (NCBI taxonomy): domain Eukaryota; kingdom Metazoa; phylum Chordata; class Aves; order Psittaciformes; family Psittacidae; genus Nestor; species Nestor notabilis. The sequence continues at coordinate 31,830 of NW_009943296.1, forward strand.
GCCTTTCCATTGCCCCGTGGGTGCCGTGGGACACCCCACACCAGCAGCTGCAGCCTTCATTCACTGCAGTGTGAACTACAATGCAGCGCTGACAGCAAGCCCTGTTACATGTGTATGTGTTCACCAGAGCCTGTTTCATTTATGTCCAGAAGGATCTTTTACAAAGTCAAACATCTAAACAATGTCAGTGCTGCATGGTTATTTTCTCAAGGCTGTGTCAGTGTGTTTCTACGCTGTCACGTGTCTCCAGAAGACTTTTGCCAGACACCCATACATGGCTGTGGTGGTACTGAGACAGCTAAATGGAGACCTGATGGAGACATCCCCTTAAAACCATTTGTGTTCTTAGTTTGCCAGAAATACAGTGATTTTGAAGCTGAACCAGAGTTTTAAAGACAAATATGAACTTTTCTAATCATGTTAGAGCTTTTCTCTTTCTGAAAAACAAATAGGGGTTGCGGATGAGTAATGCAATTACACTGACAGATTGACAGGCTTTCACCATCTACCATTTTAGTACATCCTTAACGACCTAAGAAGTAACACTGCAGTGCAAGGTCAGGCCAAGACTGAGCATGCCGGTTCCTCCATCCCATCAGTGGTCTACTGGCCAAAGAAAGAGGCCCAGTGGGGAACACGGGATGTGTTCAAGCTCTCATGCACTGTAGAAAGGAGAAGAAGGAAACCTGTATGCTGGAGACTAGCAGGAGCAACAGGAATTACCTTTGATGGCCGCCTTGCCATCTGATCAGCTTCCTGGTGGTCAAGGCAGCAATGAGAGCGGCTGGAAGCACAGTATCCCTGGCAGTGGGCAAGGGCTCCCCCAGCACTCCTGGGGGCTGCCAGGGTCCCTGTAGCCCAGGTCCCCACACAGTAAGGGGTCAGGTCCCCAAGGTGGTCCCTATTCACTGGCACTGAGTTAGGGCTGGAAAGGAAGGACTCTGCTCTGGGCAGTCGGCTGAGGCAAAATATCCCTCCATCCTGCTTCTGCTTCTCACCCCCTTTGGTGGACGATTCCCGCCCCTGACGGGCCCTATGGTATAAATAAAGGACCACTGCTCTGTGGCTGAACATCTACAGCACTGACAAAGACCAGATTGCCACCACAGTTATTTCCTCTTGTAAGTAAAAGGGGAAACTGTGGTATGTCACGCACCCCTGGGCAGAAACAGCTAACAAATACCAACTTCTTCATGGCGAAGACTGCAGCTAATGGCATCTGGGCCCCACTTTGAGGTGTTAAACTACTAATTTCAAATGCTTCCCTGTGATGTGAAACATTTATAGTTGGAGCAATCAGGGAGTTTTGGGAAGACTTGCCTTCATAAATAACCCCCTGGCCTAGACATTGACATTGGTTTTACAGCTGCCACCCAGCTCCCAGAGCTCAAGGACAAGATCAAACTGTGGCCCTACTCACTGGCCAGCTACTTGTGCAACACAAACATGCACAAATTAACATCTCTGGACATTTCCAGGAGCAATGGAAACTAATAATTCTTTTGGACAGGATGGATT
>NW_009943296.1:33364-57485 GCF_000696875.1 Nestor notabilis
AATAACAACAGTTGGAGACAACCGTCTGGATACTTGCTGCTTTGAGATAACCAGCCAGTGAAATAACTGTGGTGATTTTCCTTGCAGAAAACACATATGTGACAGCCAGACATGTACTCTCTTATTTCTAGTTATTATTGTGTATATTTATAGAACCCCCATCAGAAAAATGCGTAAGATGAAGGGATAAAATCCACGACAGCCCACTATCAGCAAGCTTGCCTTTTATGAGGTTTTTCAAAGGTACACTAAATTTCAGGTCTCTGGATTGAGGCTTTCATAAGATCTGCGTTTGGCACCCAGTTTCCTTTGAATTCAGATGAAGCTGGGAGTCTAAATCCCTGCAGGACCTTCAAAAACCCCACTTTTTGCCTGCAGTGGCATACTAAAAGCAGAGAAAGACTCCTCCAAGAACAGACTGAGAATAAGAGTAGAAAGAAATGATAAGAAGTGCTGGGAAGCCAAGATTCACATCAGGAAAGAGGGGTTTAAATGCAGTCGAAGGCCAAAAGGGAGCATTAAAGCATCTATTCTGACAGCCCATATGCTACAAGTCAGTAAATCTCAGCCAGTTACTCTTTTATTTAGCCTAATAATTCTTCTGGCACATCTTTGAAAAGAAGCATTTCGTCTTAACAGGAAGACCTGCATCAGTTGGTGGCTTGGTCCAAAGGTAATCATCCTCCCTCCTCATGTCCTGTATTAATTTGTACACCTCAGATTCCAGGTGCTGTTTCCCTTTGTACTTTCAGATGGTAAATGAAGTACCTGGTAGTTTTTCTCACATTCCACTTACACAGTGTAATTAAGTTACTGCTAGTCCTTTCCTCCCTCCTTCCCCCCCACTCCCAACCTTCCCATTTTCCTTTAAGCTAAAAAGTCTCTTTTTATAAGAGATTTTCTTCTAGTCCAAATTATTTCTGTGGCTCTTTTCTGCAGCTTGCTTAGGTTTTCAGTGTCTTTTGAAAACGGTCCCTGAACCACACAGAGCATGTCTTTGTTTGTCTCTCCTTTTTAAAGATGGCACTTCCCCCTCTTTCTGCCTCTGTACCGTAATGGAAACTCATGCTGCATTTTGCATCCAGTGCAGCCCTTAATTCCTGCAAACATACAGGTTTTAGGATGCAATACTCACTCTATATACACATGCTGCCCCTATGTTCTCAGAAGTACAGCTTTGTAGTTTGCTATATAAAAACCACTTCTGTAGATATGAACCCATCAACTTACTCTCATTACTGTGCCTAACTTTCCTCTGGTATCATCATTACCTGTTTATCATCATTCTGTCCGTAAGTTTTACCAGCAGTGATTTTATATTGGTATTGATAAAAAGGATTGATTGGGAATCTGTTTAGAAGTCCCCATCCTTGTAAAATACCACTGACTACACACACACACCATATTTGGTGACTACTTCAGGAGAGCTATAAGGTACCGAATTGCAATTTGTCTCTCAGGCGCTTTGCTGACGTCACAATTATTTTTTCTTAAATAAGAAAGCCATGATGTCCTAACTCACATGTGGTATGGAAGGTGAAGCACATTATGTCATCCTCTTTGTTTTATCAGCCACATCTATAATCTCTTCCAAGACCAAAGCCTGGATTCCCCAGGTTTTAGGTGCTGCAGTAACAGTATGGCCGGGGGAGCTCAGGGAAGAGCTCAGGAGCCAAGCTGGGCTGCACAGCCTGAGCTTTCACATCTGCCACTTTTGACATGATGACCTCATTTGCTGTCTTCTGTGCACACCAGGACTGCCTAGATGTGACAGCCCCAGCGCAGAGGTTTCATATCCCACAGGTACATCAAAGGCCCCTCTCACAGAGCACTGTCATTCACTTTTTTGATACTGGCCAGCCAGCCCAAGGTGGCTGTTGCATTTCAGGCAAGCAAATCATGCATGCTCTAAGATTCAGTTTTGCAAACTATACAATAACTCTGCAATTAATGAGCATTTCTAATTCATCTCACTTGTTATTTGCATGGATGTATCAGCCACTGGGGAAAAAAAAAATCCTGGTTTGGAGACCCTGTCACGAGCTCCTGGCCCTCCTGCTGCCGGCTCCATCTGGAGAAGGACAGGCAGCTGCCTGCAGTAGCACACTCCCTATACAGTTCCTAGCGCAACTGCAGACTCTGTGCTCCTTTAGGAGTGTAGGATAGTAAAGCTGAGCTGTTTCTGCTGTCCTGTATCTCTTTCTGGCAGTGGTACCAGAGCCACACATCCCAGCAGTCCCTGGGCAGAGATGCACCAGCCTGTGAGTACCTCAGCTTCGCACAGTCCTTGTGGGGCCCAGGGTGGAGGTTATCTCCCTGGGACACAGCTATATTTTGGGTGGATGTGAGGGGCAGACAAGCCCATCTAGTCCTGGATATGTAACAAGTATGAGTTCATTAGGAGAAACTGCAGTTACAGCCCAGCCTTCCTACTCCATCAAGCCAAAGTCCAGCAGCACGATGTGCTGTAAGACAAATGAACTGGCTTCTCCTAGAAAAGCTTCTAAAACCTAATGGTGTTTGAGGAAAAGCATAGCTTGAAGGAATTAAACTTGATTCCAACCTGACCACAATCCAAAAAGAAAATTAATTCCATTTTAAATACTAGATTTTTTGTTGTTCCTGTTGTTACTGAAGCAGGCTTTAAGCTGAATAATCATCTCTTTTACTGGGCCCTCACCCACTGGCTTCAGAACAGTTGCTTTTACAGCTTTTTTATTTTCTCTGACAAGGGCTACTTCCCCCTTGAGCACCCCTATGCTGAACTGCTGGAGCAGACTGGGGGGCAGAGGGAGGTAAAGAAAAAAAATCTCTAGCACAAGCTGGCAGGGAACCCGAATAATGGACCAGCACATTTCAAATACTTCTGCCAGGCCATTTAGAGACACTTTTGCCAAATTACAAACACTTCAGGAAACCTCTGGGTCCATAAATGCTCTTTGGTCCATCTTTGGTACAAAAGGATCTCACTAAATGAGATCAAAAGAAAACATTGTTACTGCAAATCAAGGCTTATAGGTGTCATTTTAATCACTGCAAACCCTTCGCTTCCCTTTTTCAAAATCCATGCAGTAATTCAGCCATATCTGTCAGTAGCTGCTTTTAGTTGGATCCTCATTTATCTCTAGATCCTCATTTATCACTAAAGATTCCTATCTCTCCCCAAACTACTGCTGCACCAGTAGCCTGCCTAGTGATGAAGCCAGCAGGGAGCTTATCTGCAGAAAGGGCTCCAGCCCCTGCTCACCCTGGGGCTGCATTCGCCCAGCCTGAGACTTAGCTCAATGTCTCATCATGGGGAAGTATTGACAACATACGAACAGTGGGGAAATGCGTTACCTCTTTTTCACCAAACTTCCAGAAGCCAGTCTTCTGGAAAGGCAAATGTCATCCCCGTCTACAAGAAGGGCTCAAAGAAGGATCCAAGAAATCACAGGCCCATCAGTCATACTTCAGTTCCTGGAAGGTTATGAGGCCAATCTTCCTGGGCGCTGTCACAAGTCAGGTGAAGCAAACAACTGGGAAAAGCCAGCACAGATTCACCAGGGGCACATCGCACTTGACAAACCTGATGCCTTCTGCAACAGAGTAACCTGCTTGATTGATGTGGGGCAAGCAGTGGACACTGCCTGCCTGGATTTCTCCAGGGCTGTTGATACGGTTTCCCACAGCCTCCTCCTAGAGAAGCTGATGCATTACAGTCCAGACAAGTGGTCTGTGCGGTGCATGGGGAACTGGCTGACAGGCTGCACCCAGGGGGTGCTGTTAAATAGCCCCTTTTCAAACTGGTGACCTGACACTAGTGGGATTCCTCAGGGATCAATATTGGGCCAAGTCTGTTTATTATCTTCATAAGTGATCTGGAAGATGGGATCAAATATACCCTGACGAAGTTCTCTGATGACACTGAACTGAGTGAGGAAGTGGACATTTTAGAAGGGAGAGCCACTCTGCAGGATGACCCAGATAGGCTGGAAGAGTGGGGTAACAAGAACCGTATGAATTTCAACAAAGACAAGTGTAAGATCTTGCACCTGGGAAAACACAAACCAAGAATGCAGCACAGGCTGGGATCTACCCAGCTGGGGAAGCAGCTCTGTGGAAAGGGACCTGGGGGTCCTGGTGGACAACAAGCTCAGTATGAGTGAACAGTGTGCAGCTGCAGCAAAGAAAGCTGACAGGATGCTGGGTTACATCAACAAGAACATCACCAGCAGAGATAAAGAAGTCATTGTCCCACTCAGTGCTTGTGAGGCCACACCTGGAATACTGAGTTCAGGCTTGCTCCCTGCTCTACAAAAAAGACATGGACAGGCTGGGAATGGTCCAGAGAAGGACCACAAAGATGATCAAAGGACCAGGAAGCCTGCCATGTGAGGAAAGGCTAATTGGCACAAGTTATTCCTGGGGAGATTCCAACTGGACACAAGAGGAAAAACGTTTGCAATGAGAACAGCCATTGGAATAATCTCCCCAGGGAAGTGGTAGATTCCCCAGCACTGGACACTTCTAAGATTCAGCTGGACAGAGCGCTGGGGCATCTCGTCTAGACCGGTTTTTTACCAAGCAAGGTTGGACCAGATGATCCTTGAGTTCCCTTCCAACCTGGTATTCTATGCTTCTATGAACTCTCTCTGTGGGACTTGTAAACAGAAAAAGCAGCCACCATTATGTGTTCTCCCAGATGACCATCTCTAACCTAACGGTGAGGGTAGACTGCAGCGGGCTGGTATGAGTGGTGCTCAGGTGAGGGTAAGTGCTGCCGCAGACCCCCCTCCCAGATCTTGGTGGAGGTGCCACCAAGATCAAGACCCTAGGGACTGCAACCTGATGGTCCAAAGTTAGTCCTGATCCGACAGCTTGTGAACAAAACCCAGCACCCACCCGTGTGGCATTACAGTTACCAGGAGCGCAGCAGCAGGAGCCAATGATGGTTTGGCCACATTGCAGGCTGGAAGTTTGCTAACCCCTGGCAGCTACAGCGGGAACACAAAGCACAAAGAAACAGCTCCCCAGAATTCCAAGTCAGCAGTTTTCTTATCGGAGAAGACTGGAAAACAGGGCTTTGAAATACACTGGGAGAGTTTCCCACTAAACATCAACTACCAGGCCTTTATTTATAACTTATAAAAATCATCACATTTCAAATCTGTCCAAGAGGGGCTGCTTTGGGTTTCTTAAGCTATGAATTTTGTTACCAAAAAACTGCTGTATTAAGCACGAATGCTGATTGTAAAAAAAGCAAAGCAAATAAAAATGATCCAGAGGACAACATTCCTTAATGGAGGCCATAAAATACAAGGACAAGGGAAGGACAATTTGGAACTAAGTGATAGGAAATTAATACCTTTTACTGCCAGTTAGTCTAACAAACAGGAAAAATCGTATCAATGGACTTAAAAAAATAAAAATAATATACTTTCAAACTCATCATTGATCATATATGCTTGGGAAGAGTTTCAAGCAAGGTTGAGTTTTAATCCTCAGACACTGCTAACCACACTGGGCATTTTGCCTTGTTGTTACCCCATGAACCTAATACAAACCTAAGGTTTGTATGTCCAAGTGTGAGGGGTTTTGTTCAGGTAGGGAACTTAAGGGAGGAGAAATGAGAAGTTGTTTGCTGTTGTGTTGGCCTTCATTTTAAATATTAGAGACCAGTTTTCAAAAGCTGCAGGGTCAGGATGCAGCCATTCAGACACAGACAGGCAGAGGTTTGGTCTAAGTCCATTTCCAGTTTTAATAAACCAGTGGCTGTAATAATGGACAAGGAACTTGAAAATGTGCAGGGCTAAGATATAATATTTTATAGCTCACCCTGCAAGGCAGAAAGTTGATATCTCACTAATGCATATTAGAGGTTTTTGGAGAGTTTCCAAAAATAAAGGACCTAGCTTATTTTTGGGGGTTTATTCATTCTGCTCTATAGTCTGTGGTTTTGTTTTTTCTCGCTTTCCATTGCTTTGTGCCAGCTGGTATGAAATCCATGTAAAATACTGTCTGTCCTCATTTATGCTGGTGGTCTGCTGGCAGCACTGAAGCCACTTCAACACTGGGACTCTAATACTGATATGCCCCACCTATAAGACTATAGAAAACAGCTAACAAATAACTGGCTATGAATTGTTTCCACAGAGGAACGAGTCTTGTCCTAATGAATTACAGTGGATTGCAGTAGGGTAAAAATCTCACTGATTATTGAAGATCTAATTCAGCTTGAGGATCACACCACATGGGCACAAGTCATTTTGCCTGATGTTTTTCCCCTTTGGGACCACTACCATTTCCCAGCACATCCCATTTACGTGACTAAACAGCAGGGAATGAGCCAGAGACACCCGGGGTGGGAACAGAATCAGCCTCAGCGCCTGGATCAGCACGGAACAAGCTCACCAGGTGAATGATGTCAAATACAGACAAGATCAGACCTAGTTTATCATCCAGACTCATACTTCTGCCAGCTTTTGAGAGAACAACTAAAGAATACATGGTGAAGCTATGACTTCAGAGACAGGAACACTGAAATAATAAAATAGGGGGAAATTCAGGATAACAAATTACATCAGTGGAACAGGAACAATTTGGGGTCTTGTTAAGCCCAGGACTTTAGTCAGCAATGACACACTGGGGCAATATTATTTTAACCCTTTGACTCCTTGATAGAGAGTTCAGTCTGCTCTTTGAGGGGCCCTGCTCTCGAGGAACAAGAGGAACAAAACTATGTTATCTGCAGGCTGTTAGCAGCCATTGAAAAACTGTCGGCTTCATTCCTAAGGAGCTGAGGCAGCTTCTGGGCAGATGAAACTGGCACAGGTCATGCTCCCACTGAAAGCAAGGCAGAGCCCTTAGGCTGTAAGTTTAAGTTATATTTAAATGCTTAGGAGGCTGCCACACACTAACTATTTCTGCAGAAGCCCATCAGCTGGATGGGAGCCACCAGCCCAGCTCCCAGGGTGACCCCAGCCCTGCTGAGAACTCCATGTGTCTTTGTCCCAGCTCCAGCCGGGCAGGAGGGATGGAAAGGCTCCCACCCGCCAGATCCGCAGTGCCCCTTGCTGCAGGCAAGCGGGACAGCTCGGGCTCAGGAGGTGTGAAGAAACCCCTGAGCCAGCAGTGGCAGGAGGAATGGGGATGGGAAACTGCAGCCCTGCAGCAGTTGCAGGTAGCTGTGTGTATCTCCTCCCCAGCTGCGGGCTCAGATATGCAGCTGATTTCCCAGCTAGCATATCAGTGCTCCCATCTTCTCAATTTTGTGGCATCTAAAATAAATTTGTTTACCTCTAATTTTTTTTCTGAAATACTGTATCAATTCTTCTCCTATAGATACAAAATATTCTTTTTTCCTGTATTCTAATGTACTGCATCCACACTGGGCTGGTTTAGTTTCAGAGTTTTCTGTTTCACTGACCCACCTGGCACTCTGCTGCATATTACTGCGGTTTTCTCTTCAATCTCACACCCTTGTTCTTTCACCTGTGTTTTGAGTTTAGAAAGCAAAGAAAGTAGAAAGCAGGAGGAATATGGTATTTTTCCCACATGATGCATGATGCTGCTCTTGTACCTCAGGCGTGACATTGGCAGCAAAGGACATCCCTCCCTCCACTGCTGGTAGGTGGAGGTACCCCCCGCCACCCTGTGCCTCAGATGCCTTCTGAAACAGCGAGAGAAAGGGATGATAGAAACCTCATTAGCTGTGGCAGTAATTAAATAGGACTAAAAATATCACCAGCAGCTGGGAAACGCTGCTGTGCTGCCTGCAGGCAAAGGTAACCAGCCCCCAGCTCCATCCCCAAGCCCACTGCTTCCTCCACCTCTCTCAGAAGCCAGATCTTAATGGCAGAGAGAAGCCTCAGCTGCACACTTCAAAAGTCACATTTCTGAGCATGGCCAAGAAGCAGGGTTGTAAAATTAGGGGCCAGCCACAGCTTTTGGGTTTGCATGCAGCAGGACCCCACAGGAAGGGCATGTCATCCGGCCTTCAGGGTACAGTTTGGCCACCCTCTCTTGCAAGTTGTATGCTGAACCAGATGCAGTTTTATAACTCTGCTGAAGGCGATCTGGGTCAGGATGGTTTCTGGGAAAGTATTTCATATTATTGTGAAGAGAAAAAAGCATTTCCTTTCATTTCAGCATGAAGGCAATGGTGCTGAGAAGGTGGAGAAGAGCAAGATGCTATTCCCCCATCCTACACCAATTTCTATGCACTTTGTACCTAACCATCATACAAAACTCCAGTTCACCCCCAGAAATAAAGTCGCCCTTACAACTAAAAGAAGTATCTAGTTTTCATTCAATAGGCACTGCTGCATCTGTGTGCATGAATAGTATTTTCCAAAATCCAGGGGCGTCAGACCGCTTTTCCAGTGGTTTCAAAACAACTGGAAAAGAAACAGAATAAAAGCACTGGAAAAATGAACTGCTTTGCCTTGACCCAGTGTGACACAGGCAGTTCCAACAGGCTACCCCAGAGAGGGCCAACCCACTGGTGATCTCCCCCTTAGCTGCCTTGTGTTTTGAGCCCTCAAGTTCTGTGCGATCCTGTTCACCCTGCAGTCAAAGGAAAGCATTTAACAGGAAGCGGGATTTTTTTTCACCCCAATATATTAAATCCTTGCATCTCTTTGAGCTTCAGTGATCTGTAATTGATGCTTTCAGCCAGGCAGGCCAGATTTCCTACAGTGGGACAAGAGCCCGCAGCCCAAAGGCTGCTCAGAGCCAGGGCTGCTGAGTCCACCGTTGCCCTTCAAAGGTGGGTCAGTGAGAAGAGCCCGAGAGCTGCAGCCATGTCTGGAGAGCCCAGCTCTGCACAGGCAGGTGGGAGCAGCGCAGGCTAAAGGCAGATGGCCTGAGCGCCCCCGTCCCCTCCCACTGAGGCACAGCTGCTGCACGGTGACGGGCAGCACCCACTCCTAGTAGAAGCAGCGTCAGCACAGCCACTATCATGTCCCTTTGCCCGTGCCACACTGCCTGGCCCCACTGCCAGCCCAGCAGCTGGGGAAAGAAAGCAGTAACAGCCACAACCTACATCTCATGTCACCTTGTGGAGAGCAACACCTGCAGGGCCACTAGCCTGCAGCCCTGAGCCCAGCCCTGCCCTCAGCACCTCATGGCTGCTAGTGCCACAGCTGTGAGCACACTGCTGTGTTGGGAAGGGGTATAGGGGACAGTCACGCTTTTGGGAACAGATCTTGCACTGGAGCTCTGTCACAGGGGTCTGAGCTGCTTGTCCTCACACGAGGAGCCAAGGAAGAGCTCTCTCTGCATCTCCCTGGCTCTGAACACTCTGTTGCTTGACTGACGGACTGTGCACAGAGAGCGGGTGGTGGCGAGAGCAAGGAGGAAGGCCTCTGAGCCAAGCGGCTGTTTTTCCAGGCAGCTGTAGGCCCGGAGCAGCTCGACCTGGTGTACATACACCATGCCCTGCAAAGCCATCTGAAGTGCTGCCATGGACCCAACAGCCATCTTAAAGACCTCCCTTGTCAGCCGCGGGGAATCGGTGCTCGCGGCGCCTGTCAGGGCAGCGCTCTGCATTGTTTCTTCCTTGTGCAGGGCCAGCCTATTGTTTGCACAGGCCGGTGAGCAGGGGGCCAAGGGTTAGTGGGTTAACAGCTACCTAACGTCATGCTGCGCTCAGGGCGGGGGACACGGGCTGCAGCTCTGCGTTGGGTGTAACTGCATGTTGGCCTCAAGCTCTGACCCTTCCACCCCTGCCCAGCCAGCCTGCCTTGGCTGCACTGCATGCTCCTCCCGCAAGCTGTGCAACCCCATACCGGGAAAGAATCAGGCCCAAAAATGCAAAGCTGAAGCTTCTGCAGTTTAAGCACGGAAATGTTCTTTAAAAAATGCAGCAAAAGCGTTTATGGGATCCTGGCAACACAAGCAAAGCATGTGACAGGCTGCGAGGCCGAGGCTGCGTGCTGGCATCCCCCAGCTTTTAATGTAAAGAATCACGCAGCTTTCTCCAAGGACACTTTGCACTTCGTTTGGCCTTGGCAACCATCAAGTTAATAGCAGTGCTGCTTCCAAAAAAGCAAAACCCTGACTTTTGGCAGGGAAAAAAATAAAAGCCCTAAGACACTGCATCATTGGAGCGTGTACCGCTCACTACGAGCGCAGAATTTATTGCTCGGCAAAGCCTAAACACTAGCAGCTGCCGCCTCCTCCTCACACTCCTCCACATCTCCGAGGACCACCGGTGTCAGCTGTGCCAGTGGTGGGGTCAGAGCAGCGAGTCCTCCAAGAGCCCGGCCCAGGGTCCCGGCGGGGGCCGGCACTGCAGCTGCCACACATCACTAACAGATCGCCCTTGGCTGGGCTGTGACAGCGGCTGTTATTAGTGAGACACCAGCGACATGACAGCCTTTCTGGGGGAAACTGCAGCCGCCGGGGCTGAGGCAGGAGTGGGGGGTGGGAGAAGGAGCAGGAAAACCACAAGACACTTGCGCCTGCCCAAAATGATTTCCACCTAGTAATTTTAGCAGCTGTTGTGTTCCTCTGCCTACCTTCCTGAATGAATTTTAAGTAGGAGGTGAGTGAAAATGAGAACGGTGACAGAGTTTCCCCCCCCTCCAAACCCCTGTATCTGCACATTTTTAACTTCTCCATGACCCTGTCTTACAGCCGCAGTTATTTGTTTTCCCCAGTTACATCAGTTTTGTCCCAGCTGGTAGAAAGAACTGGGAATTCACAGCAATGCTTCTCAAGGGTGGTTAAGAATAGTGACCTGTTGGAGTAGTTCAGAGCCACACCTGCACCCCTGCTCCAGCCCTGCACCCCAGCCCACATGGCCAGACCACCTCAGCCCTCCAGGACCAGGGTATGGATGTGAAAGGAAATGCAGCTTCCCAACAAACAATAAAAGCCATGAAGCCATTGCTCCTTCCTGCCTGGCAACGGACGGTTTCACCTCAGCCGTGCCCTGCCTCTACATGGAGGTGGCCCTGAGGAGCAGCAGTGTGGGGTAGTCACTGTGCCTGTCCCCTCACTCTGCACCCGCTCACTCACAGATGCAGCAGCCACATCTGGAGAGGGTAGGAGGAGGAACACACACACATTGAAGCACTCACAGCAAGGGCTGCTGCTCAATTGGAGGTACACTGACATTTTACACACAAGCTATAACCTGTGTTTCAATCCTCAAAATACATATATGCATAGTGAGCATGGGATAACATCAAGCAAAGTGCATGGCATGCTATCAAACCAGGTGAAGAACTGTCCCCTCAACGGGGACAGGTAGACCGGAGCAGCAGTTTTAGGGCCTGAAGTCCAGTTACCTGCACATTTATGCTGCTCTTCTCTGTGGCCTTTGGGACCTGAATGTTTTGCTGAATTCCTGACAGATGATGAGGTGTACTCCCGAGTATGCATTCTTCTATTCTTCTCAAACTTCAGTAATCCCAAGGATGACTGACTTTTAGGGTTTGGTTCACTTCACCAACTAAGAAATAACAAGCAGTGTTAACCTCCGATACAGCTGCACTGAGCTCAAGTCAAAACCACCACCATCATTTTATTTCCAGCTATGTCCCAGGAGATCTCCTTCACCCTGGAACAGACAGCAGGTATTGACAACCTTCTGCGGCAAGGTCCCTCAAACCTTTCTCCATTTAAGTATGGCATCTGAAGTCAAACAAGCTTGTCCCCATTCAGAACCCCTGTAACAGGACCACCTCCCCCTCCTGACACTGAGCAATCCTGCCCCACGTAATTGCCTCCAAGTCCCTTCATCTTCCACCATTTATAGCTCCCAGTGACGGTTCTTCTGCACCCCGACTCTTAAATAACACCCCTGCCAGTCCCTGATACTCTTGGCCTCAGTCCTGACAGAAGAAAAAGCCACATCTTGGCTCCTGCCTCCCTCCCAAAGCAATGAGTCACCTGCTTCCCAGGTGCAGCCCTTCTGTCATATTCCTCCTCTGAGCCCACATCTCCACTGCTCCAAGGCACTACGGGTGACCTTCTGCAGGAGCAGAAGCTCCTTCTCTTGGAGGTTTTTGGGAGAAGAAAAAAGAAGCTGCTAATACTCCATCTGCTTTCTGTCTGTCCTCACCCATTTCCTCATGTGAAGCAAACTGTACACAATCTCCTCCCACAAGGATGGGAATTACATACAGGGGAACGAGGCAGGGGTTCGAGGCAGGGGCTCAGCCAGCCTGTGGCACAGCACAGCACGGCCCTGATGTGGGGCTCCAAGGCCTCAACCACTGCAAGGGGAAAAAGGTTACATGGGAGAAGTACTTGCGCTTTCACAGTGCTGCAGCTCTTTTCTCTCCCACCATCTGGCAGTTCACCCACAGCTAACGCAGGACACAGGCTCTGGGTGGCTGCAGCACCCCATGCAGCATGCCCTGGCAGACACAGGGACCGCATGGAGGGAGGAGAGTATGGAAAAGGCATTACCAGAGCCACTGGAAAAATCAGAAAGCTGATAACTGGAGAAGGATCCTCAAGGTTCAGGACAAAGAAGGGCAATGAGGCTGGTGAAGAGTCTAGAACGCGTCTTACGAGGAGTGGCTGAGGGAACCAGGGTTGTTTAGTCTGGAGAGGAGGAGGCTCAGGGGAGACCTTATCACTCTCTACAACTACCTGAAAGGAGGTTGTAGCGATGTGGGTCTTGGTCTCTTCTCCCAAGTAACAAGCCCTAGGACAAGAGGAAATGGCCCCAAGTTGCTCCAGGAGAGGTTTAGATTGGATATTAGGAAAAAATTCTTCACCAAAAGGTTTGTTAAGCATTGGAAGTGGCTGCCCAGGGAAGTGGTAGAGTCACCATGCCCAGAGGTATTTAAAAGACATGCAGACATGGCACTTAGGGACATAGTTTAGTGGTGGATGGCAGTGCTACGTTAACAGTTGGACTGTATGATCTTAAACGTGTTTCCCAACCTAAACAATCCTATAATTCTATGACAATTGTTGCAAAGGTTTGGTTTGCAGTTTGATGGTACAAGAAGTTTTGGGCCATGAATATTTTGGGCCAAAATTCACCTGCGATCAGCTGGTTCAGGCATTGTCCTTAAACAGAATCAGACTCTATACAAAAATCTGCTGTTTGAGATTCAAAATTTTTTCACTTGAAAGTCACTGTCCTTTTAGCCTGGTTACTTTTAAATTGGGTAGAAAGTGTCTGTCCAACTACAAATTCTCAGCTAGCAGCAGGACATCCAGATTGCCTTTGAAATGTCATGTAAAATGATTTGTACTCTAAGTAATTCACTTCTTTGAGGTTCTGATTGTTGATATATTGCTACCAGCAGAGTATATGCATTACAAAAAAGAACAACACTTTATACCTCAAATGTCTCAACTTCAAAGCATTTAAACTTTATAAACAAAGAGACAGCTCTCAGTCTAACACCAAAGAAAGCAATTTATGTAAGCAGAAAGTCTGGAACAAATAATTACAACATGAGACTAAACAAAAACATTTGTGAGTTTGTTGAAACAAATTTTAAGTATAAACTCATTTTTTCTGTGTATATTTATCTGCACTTTACCTAAGGGTGCCCTCTGAGCATGTTATTTCTCCAGTGTTGCATTTGGAAGCACATCAGTGTTAGTGACTGCAGAGCTCACTCTGCAGGCTCTTTTCCTGGCATGCCCACGCCTCACCTTGGAGGTAGCCTGGATGTGCCAGCCTCTCTTCCAGAGTGCAAACTCTTACCCTAATCAGCCGGTTGAGAACCTGCAGTAGCACACCTGCCACCCCTCAGCTCATCTCAGAACCACAGCTCCACAGTGAATACCTATTAAAGCTGTGCAGGGTTTCTAGTTGGTAGTCCCCCCCAGAACTCCATATGCTGCATTTAAACATCTGTTGCACCTTGGTAAGGCACAGATCATGGCAATGTGCAGTTATGAAAGACATTACTGATTTGTCTTCTCATCCCGCAGGAGCTGAAGCAGCATCTCAAGGGTCGCAGGGTTTATAATCCAGCAAGATACACAACTGCAGCTTTTGGTACCTCAGAAGTAATTACCTGCAGCTCACGTCATTTCAACGTAGCTGAAAGGAAACCACAGGATAGCTCGTTACCGACACGGGTGTAATTCTACCTGCTCCTCACCCGAATTCAGCGGTGCTTCGTGTTCTCCAGCTCCTCCGCGGTGGTTATTAAGGACGGACGAGGCGCTGACCGAGCCCTCAATGTGCAGTCGTGTGGTGCCACCTCGTGGGGAGCGGGACAACAGCGCGCCTCCTCAACCAGCCCGAGCTCAGGCTGAGGAGCATCAGGCCTCTATGGCTGTTCATCCGAAGGGATGCGAAGGGAGCGGATCACCAATGCCTGGGATCTGCCAGGGACAGCTACAGCCTAGGGAGGATCTGTAAATTGCTCGACTTGCTGCGGCAGCACTCGATCCACGGCGCAGTTAGCGACGAGTGACAATAGCCAAAGGTCAAACCGAATGGGACAATCACAATGTAACACACTGCAGGGGAAATAATTTCCACCACAATCATTTGGTGGTGAGATATATTTCTTACAATAGAAAAGCAAAAACTTGACCTAATCCTCTGCTACACCAAGAGCAAGGACTCCCCAGCACTTCAAGACACCTTGGCCAAGCACCAGCCTTGTAGCTCTGCCCCAGAGCTTCTGTGTCAGAGGCAGCACCAAAGCAACAAATCAAGGTGCGAATCACACTACTTCAACTTGTATGGCAGCAATTTTCACATCTTTAACACATCCATGAATAACATTAGTTACTCTGGATCACTCAGCTGCTTTAAAGTGAACCATGTTCTGAACCACTTTAAGATAAATGCTTTTTACCAGCAGAAGGACAAGGAAAACATATCCATCTAGCCTACTGGGATTTAACATCTACATGTATTTCAACAATAATCTGCGACAGTTTATCTATCTCACAGTTGCAGCAGGTTAACTTTAGAGGTCACAGTCTTTTTCTGTACATGACAGAGCTCTGAGGCTGAGTTTACTATAGTCATTTTGCCATGAAGAGGTACAAAAACCCAGAATAAGGAAGTCATGAACGAGCAGTGGTACTGCACAACTCTTCTTGTACCAGCCCATCACCTTGAAGCTGACAAAAACATCAAGCAAGGCTATAAAAGGAAAACCCTCTTCTCCTAGAAGCTGTTTGCAATACAAGACAACCAACCGTAGAGGGAGGGGCACCCAGGATCCTGTAGAAAATTACTAGAATGACTAGCAAAGGCTGATTTCTGTGTACTTACCACAAATGGCAATCCCGACTTTGGACTATGTACAGAAGTGGACAAGCTACCCAAGAGTGATGGCCACAGGACCACAGAGGTCTGGGACCCACCATCCAGCATGCCAAGGTCCTGCAACCCTTGCTCTGGTGCCCTGTGGTGCCACAACCAGCTCTTAAAATTACCATGGTTCTGCCAAGTACAAGCTGCAGTCGTATTTTCAGTATAGGAACACTCTTGCAATGCTGCAGGGTGCAAGACATACTGAAATAGAGCTCTCTGCATTTTCTTTGTAAATAAAGAGAAAGGGGGGTGAAAAAAAGAAAGAAAAATCAGGAAGAACAACAGAAAAATCCATTTTGAGGAGGATACTTTACAGAAGAAAACTTGAAGAGACTGACCTGCTTAGTTTGTCAAAACATGAAGACTCATGTTACACTGCTGTAAGTACTGGGCAGCAAAGGATTTCTTCTGGCAGAGAATAGTGTAGAGTGGTATCTGGAAACCAAAGCCAGCCCCAGCGAGACAGTGCAACCAGTGTTGCTCATCAGTTATTCTGCCTTAATATTTTATATTAATATCTTCTAGTCAAGACTGCAAGCCATCATTTTAACATGCACAATACTATTATTTATTTAAGGCTTAACACACAGTTCTGAGGAATTGGACTGGTTTGTGGCAAAGTGTCTTCCACTGGGCTTCCTCGTCTACAAATACCACTGATACCCAGAAGATGATAAATTCTTAATGTCATCTCTGATCACCCAGCAAGGAAGGAACTTTTCATCAATTGTCCAGCAAAAAGCTGGAACTACCAACTTTTCAAGAAGGAATTCAGAAATTAAAACCCCCACCCAGTAAATACACATTTTCCTCATTATCTCTGTAAACTGATGAAATAAACCAGTGAACTTTCAAAACCTGAATCGCTATCCATACATCAGCTACTTTAGACTGACTAACAAGAGGCAAAGCGTGGCACCAGTACCATGTTTCTTGCTGTTTTTCTCTCCAATTGACAGCATGGCTTCTGCTACTACTGCATCAGATCCATTAACAGACAGAATAGAGCAGCCCAAGTAAACACAACAGGTTTCAGCTCCTCACACTCCTGCTTTCAAGAAAACAGTAGACTTTTTTGTGGCAGAACTGTATTTAATTAGTTTTCATTTACAAATTAAGAGAACACAAACCTCCTCATTATTGTATCAAACTGAAATAAGTCAAACCAGCCCAAATTAATATTTTTTAAATGCTACAAAACAAGGTGAAGCATCTATAGTGGAAAGAATAAAAAGCTTTTCAATTCCCTCTCCTGCAAAATTACGCTCTGAATACTACCTTGTACACGTAAGAATGCAACTCTCAGTAGAAAACAATCCAGTGCAAAATAGTTTCAAACCCACATACTATCAGAATGCAGTGGAAGTAAATTCACATTTGAAGAGAGCAATCACATTTTATTTTTCTCTTCAGCATCAAGATTACTAAGCAGAACCAACTTTTTTCCCCACAAGCATGAATACTTTACAGCCTTAGTGATTCTAAAAGTGATGGGAGCTTCCAACATTTGTTACTGCTCAAGCACACCACATAAAACACAGTGGTTTATACAAATGAAATGTGTTTATCTGATCAGCTGAATTCTTTACTTCTCATGCATTAACCTCCATAATGATTTTGCTGCACCAGTGAAGCTTTGCAATTCTGTGGTGACCGATTTTGACTTATGATGACGATGATGCGTGAGAAGAAATCATAATCCAAGTGATACCCAAGGCAGGCTGACTTTATAGGACCAACAGGACCAAAAAATAAAAGCAATGAAACCTTTCTCACTGAAGCAAACTCACTATACTCTGACTATATTCTCAAAATGCAAAAATAGATTATCTGCTGAGAACTGTGCTGTATTCCTTACAGACCCAGATCTCGGAGCAGAACCGCACTTCAAGTAAGTTCACAGTTTCATAATAAAAAAGTCCCAAGATCTTTTGGCTAATTCGTGGCTTTATTGCCGAGGCAGAGCTCTAGTAGTAGGCTAACTCAACCTAATGCAACTTACTTAACCCAAAAGTCACATTGCTGCACTGAAGCAGGTAAGGTAGTGTTCAGGTTTAAACAGTGGTCTGAGACTACAGAAAAGAAGATTATTAAAACAGAATTAAATTTTTAAAAACTCACAACCACACATTAACTGTATTGGATAGGCTTCAATTGAGACACAGAAAGAAAACACCTGACAGCCCTGAGAGCGCTAGATAGTATTTTTCCAAAATGATGAGATGAACAATAGGTTTTTATTAGCACCAATGTGGCATTTCTCTATTTGTATCTAAGCCCTGACTACAGAAACACTTAGTTGCCAACTCCACCACTAATTCTAACACCTGAAACATTCAAATACTCAGAACAGTATCAACAGTGCAGTCAGATGTGCTCTGGGTGACCACGTTACTTCTCTCGAAACACAATGGGACTCTATCAAATCAGTGTGGCAGAGTGACTACGATGTCAGCTCAGTTAAAACATGCTTCAGTTACTGTTTTTACTTTTAATCAGTATTACTCAATATAAATATAAAAGTTGGACCAAGTTACATGGAAAATGTGGTTCCACAGGTGCTATTCATGGGATCGGAAATGTTTTTATGATTGATTTTTCACAGCATCGAAGTTGTCATGAATGGAGAGGCAAAAGGCTAGGACAGCTGGCCACAGTCAGTAATGACAATCTTTTTGGAGGTTTTACCACTCTTGGAACCAAAGCTCTCAATTTTTTTCACGACATCCATTCCTTCCTTTACATACCCAAAAACAACATGCTTTCCATCTAGCCTGTAAAACAAACACACAAAGGCAGTTTTACTTAAAATATCATAAAGACAGAACCAAACCGAGCTTGGTGAAGGAATGCCAGCAGGTCTTCATAGCTCTCATCTGCTGACCAAGTCTATGGCAAAGGCACAACTGCTCTACTTTTAAGCTCTGGACCTTAGAAGCATTCTAAGGGACAGCTGTCTTGTTACCCCCACAGACTCTCTTCCCTCAAGTAGCACAAAACAATTTATTTTCCATTGTAGGATAAATAATTCAGAAATTAAAAAACAACCAAGCAAACAAATCCCAAACACACACAAAAAAACCCCCCTCCAACCAAACCCCACCAAACCAACCAACCAACAAAAAAACATCAACCCACAAACAAAAATACCCTTAAGAAAACTACAAATGCTCCAGATCCAGCCATCAATTCATCAGGTTAACATGCAGGTCTGGGAACCTACCAGTCAGTTTTTGCAGTGCAGATGAAGAACTGAGATCCATTTGTATTGGGTCCTGCATTGGCCATTGAAAGAACACCTAGAACAACAGCAGCAGCAGCTTATTAGATTGGTGTAACAAGTATGCAGTGGAGAAGACAACTTTCCTTTGCACATTTGGACTAAAATGGACAGAGAGAAGATGTAATGGTCCACATTGACTCCGAATGATTTCTAATGCAAACTTCTTGTCTGACTATTTCCTCCAGCCCAGCTTCCCTTCTTTCCACAGCAAGGATGTCAGTAATGTAACTAGTTGTACACATCCTGAATGTGATTAACATCAGCTAACCTCTACTATGGCTCAACAGCAGCAGTAGTTTCCTACGATGAGGAAGTAATAATCCAAAAAGAGAGACTATAGAATTCAATCAGATGTTCTTATGTATGGCTTTTCCTTTACTTTTTCTGGATTTGAGCTTCTGTTAGCTAGTAAATAAGAAATCCCAGATCACTTTGTTTCAATTTTTACTTAGATGATTACTGGAGAAGTGAAGCCTCTGACTTATGAAAAAGCACAATGAAAGCAGTAATTACACCTTTACAGAATTTGTAAGTAAAATACAAAAAACATAAAAATACCTTACTTTGCAGTCCCTTTTACAGCAAAAGCAAGAGTGGCAATGTTACCTGTCACAGACTGACCTACAGTGTCAGTCCTACTTTGTCAGTCTAAGACTACAGGAATAAGCTCATGCATTGTTAAACTATTTACTATTTCTCTAACCACCAAGTGTCCCTCCCATCTTATTTTTTAAAAATACATCTTCATAAAAAATGCTTCATTATAGGTGATAGTCAGCAGAAGGTAGAAAGAATATGTTCATTTACCAGGTCCTATGTGCTTAAGTATGAAATTTTCATCTGGAAATCTACTGCCATAAATGGATTTTCCGCCAGTTCCATTATGATTTGTAAAGTCACCACCCTGAAACAGAAATGGTATTAACTTCACTAGCACGCAAGCATTACTTCACATCAGAAGTGATGCTATTGAAAGTATACTCACTTGCTCCAATTTAAAGAAATAAAATCAGCAAATTGTCTTCAGGTTACGAATGAGTATGGTATGAGGATTTAAACCCATGTAACATGCAATAAATGGTAGTAATTTTAAGAAACACCTTAAGAAACACCTCAAAGGCCTCAAAATCAAATCATCCAAATTGATTACCATAGGCAAGACCTCAAAACTTTTCTCTGTTTCTCTGTCCCTCTCTCTCTTCCAACAGGTATAAACACTGGTCAGGATTTCCATTATCATTATTTGCTACTTTTAGGTTTTCTCATTTAAGTGTTACACCTCAGCTATTTTAAACTTCCCTCAGCTACACGCAGCTTGCTGGGATAGGTGAGACCACCTATCTTGGGTTAGACACACAAAACCCAAACAAAAAAAACCCAGCAACTCACAAGCGTGGCTACTAAACACTGCTCCCAGCAATCTGCAATTTCCTCTCCCAGAAGAGACATCACACATGCCAACAAAGAACTCAAACCTAACAAATACTTCATGTCATGCTCATCCTCCCATTCTCACCTTGAGTAATCTATGGTGCTACAGCTACTCCTACACAGTCTGAGAGGTAGGCTCTGCATGCTGCATGCCATGTGGAGGCATGTGAATTGTCAAGTCCTAGGTATGATGACCCTCAATTAGGCTATACCAATCGTCTGAATCATCTTAACACTTCATCTCAACATGTGGAAATGCCTCTACTGTTCCCTCTCACTTCAAAACATTTGAAACCCGTAACTGTATTTCCACTTCAGTAATGACTTCCAAGTAATTCCTAAATATCAATTCATCATATCACCACACCATAGAGTCAGCCATCGAGAACTCTCATTTTGTGTCTTTTCGTGCTGACAAAAAAGGGAGGTAAAAACAGATTTACACAAAACTTCACAAATTAGTAGCGGCACTAAAGTAAGATTTGTATTTTTCTTATATTTATATATATTTTGACCCCAGCAAGACTTCTAAACTTTGCCCCTTTGTCAGGATCACAAAATCTTAGTTTCCATTTCAAAGACAAGAAAAAATATACTTTACAGGACACTTGTCCCCTTTCCCTTCTTAGAAATAGGTCGTAAGATTATGGCCTCTTGTTCTGACAGCTGTTTTTCACTTAAAATAAAACAATTGAGGAGGGGGGATCATCACAGCCATCAGTTACTAAATAAAGCACACTTCCTATCACCTTCATCTCACTTTTTTTTTTTTTTTTACAGAGCCATTCTATGACGCAATGTTGTTGAAATGTGGCTTCTTTTAAGGGAAGAGAAGACTACCAGGAATCGGACAATCCAGTGCACTACAGCAGCTGAAACCCTGCTCATCTGCCAAGCACAGTAGAAAAAAAAAAAAAGGCTTTCAAACAGACTCTTCTGTTAGTTTTGGTTGGTTGGTTATGTTGGTTTGGGTTTTTTTGGGGGCGGGTGTCGTTGTTTCAGAAAAAATTGCTGATGTGCATTGACTTTAATTCAGAATTTTGGAAGATTCATCGTTCAAATCAAAACAAAATCCATTTCAAGTGTGTCATCCCAAAAACCGACCCCCCAACCAACTCTTGGTTCCCTCCTCCCCTCCACATGAGGGAGATGTTCAGGGGAAAAAAAAAAAAAAAAAAGATGTATTTTTTTATCAAACAAATGCTCTGTTGTGGACAGATTATTCTACTAGGAATAAAGAAAGGACATGCTGTTTTCTTAGCTCACACAGAACACAGGGTTGATTGTCATTCTACCCACAAATGTTTCCCCCAAGCAAGTGCCATTTTGCTAAACACACCCCACACTAAAGCACACTGCTATACAAAAGCAGGAAGACTTAAGACAGATTTTTTAAGAGAGTCCACATGTAGCTTCTATTTATTTGTACAAAAGATGTGCTAAGCAGCAGCCATAGCAAAAAAATAAAAATAAACATCAGAGATGTAAGGCACACTGTCACTTCTTCATTCTGTACTTAGCAAAGGTTAGAGCAGAGCCACTTAGAACATTACTACTCATCTAACTGGTTCTAAAAATATGTAACTAACATGCAAATAAATTTAATAGCAAAGGTAGCAAAAAGCATTACCTGGCACATAAATGAAGGAATCACCCTGTGAAACGTGGATCCTTTGTACCCGAAACCTTTTTCACCAGTACAAAGAGCTCTAAAGTTTTCTGTGAAAACAAAGCATAAAGTATTATGTTGCCATATATGACACATAATATAATCAATCACACCCAGATTCACTATGTCCCAAGTTTATACACTGCAGAAGTTTTACAGTATTTTTAAGGTATTATTATTAGTTGTTTCCATCCTTTAAAATACCTCTGTTATAAACCTAAGGAAGCAAAACTTGTTTGGCCCCAGGGTACAAACACTACCCTTTTCCATCTTATCTCCCTTTTATTTTGCTGTTATATCATAACTCCACACACACCCCCCACCCCCAAACCCACCACTCTGAAGTCAAAAGTTTCATTTTATGACTTTTATGCCTTTGTTCTCTACAGTAATTGTGAGGATGATGGGATTTTTGGTTGGCTGGTTGGTTTGTTTGGTGTGCTGTGCTGTTGGAGTTTTTCTTTAAGGATATTAATCTACCAGGAACTGAAAGAAAAGTACAAGTTTTTCAGACCCACTAAATAAGCAGATGAGGAAGGAAGCATGTGATAATACACAAAAAAGTTACGAGTGCACTGATCAGCTAGTGACCAGGAATGCAAAACCATATACATGCTTTGAAATCTTTAAAAGACACTATCCCTTTGGTTTACCCTTTTCTATTTGATTTTATTTGATTTCAATGCAAACTAATGTGTTTTAACACATATTTATTCACCACTGACAATTCAACATGTGGACTGTACCATCCTGGTGCAAATTACAAAATGACACTATCTGGAACAACAACAAATTATAACTCCTCACTAGCACCATTCTGAAAAAGTTCGTGCCGTATTTCTTTAGTTAACAAAGGGGGATGGAACATGGAAATCGTTTCCAAAAGGTAGAAGATTATTCTTGCTCCTGCAAATCACAATCTAAATCTCAAATATTTAAGTATGAAATTCTGGAGGTGCTGCCTTACCTGCTGTCTTGGGAACCACGTCAGCTTTCAGCTGTTAAAGAAAGATAAACAAATTAGTAAGTCAGCTTTGTCACACACACATAGAAAAACTTCTGTGTGGGAAGGTGGTACAGCTGAGCCCTCTTCCCAATGCTATGAGCTAGTTGAAATCGCAAGCCACCCAAAATTCCAGTAACACCTTAAGGCAATGCAAGCATTTGGCTAGTAATTAAAAAATATCCCCTCAATGCAACTTTTGGTCAGTTAACAAAGAGCAACTTGAGCAGTGTCTAATGACTTCATTGATCACACAGTAATTTAGCAATAACAAAGAAGAATCTTTACGATGGACCCTGAGGATGAAAGCTAGTTTGGATACAACTGGAGAAACCAAAGTCTCCCCAGCACAGAGTCATCTGTAGAAATCTGTGGAAAAGGCAAAGGCAAAAGAAGAGCAGAAACGGTGTATCAGAATCGAGCCACATACATGACACCTTTGTTACCAGCAAAGTATGCATCTTTCTAACAATCTTAAAAATGTATGATATTAGAATTTTCTGAAAAAAAAAAAAAAAGTGACACAACAGTGGCCATACCAGATCAGACCAAAGTTTTATCTAGTCACACATCCTGATAGCAGCCACCAGCAGCAAGAATTTAATGTTCCTTCCCCAGGATACTCTCGTTGGATGTCTGTAATTTGCAGCTGAATCTAAGCACAACTTTGCCACAGATTCAAGGCTTTGATACTGCAATGCATTCAGATTTTCTGTGAATTGGGCAAACATGAAAATTAGATGCTGCAACAGGCTATTTACTAAATGTCATTGATGAATAAGAAACTTGCACAGCAATATTTTTACCTATGACTCCCTCGAATAGTACCTCCGGAGAACAGGAGAGCTGGTCGTGTCCAACTAATTTATATGCTGGCACTTTCAATGAAGAAAAATGAATTGGACTCTGGCCTCAAGGGAAACCCTTTCAGAGAGAACCTTTATAAACTATGTTTTTAAAAATCTATTGGTACGGACCCCGCGTAGGTGCTGGCGGCAACAGGCCACACCAGGTTCCCTCAGTAGGGAGCAATTTGGAAGGGCAGCATTCCCTCTGCAGTGCGTGGTTCTGGAGCACAGCCCTCATTCCTTCCCATACACAACGCGTTTATCCAGAGGCACGTGCCCGGCCCCACGGATATGCGGTACACCACAATTAAAGTCTCGGTGCTTTTGTAAGAGCGGAGCGTGCCGCGGTTCTCATGTTCAGGCCTTCTTTAAACGCCCCATTACTTCAGAGACTGAATTTTTAACGACAGAGCTGTTCGCTATCTTGGCTGTTGAGCTGGCTGCCAGTTCAAACAGAGCTGTGCAAACCCTTCCGTGTACACACAGCACAAGGCAGCAGTACCTCAGAACACTGAAAACTGAGAATCACACAGTTAAGTGCCCAGGAAAAGAAACGCAAAAAAGCAGGACGGAGCTGGAAGAGTGGCCGAAGACCCTTACGGGCGCGCTGCCCCCGGAGCAGGCCGCCCCGCGCAGCCAGGAGAGC
>NW_009943297.1:0-7357 GCF_000696875.1 Nestor notabilis
CAGAATGGTTGAAGTCCCCCATGAGGACAAATGCCTGTGAATGTGAGGCTGCTCTTATCTGTCTGTAGAGCGCTTCATCCACAGATTCCTCCTATTCAGGTGGCCTGTAACAGGTCCCCACTGTAATGTCCCCCGTTGCTGTTTTTCCTTTGACCCTGATCCATAAGCTCTCTGTTACCTCCTCACCTATCCCCAGACAGAGTTTCATACTCTCCAGCCTATCACTGACATAAGTAGCAACTCCCCCTCCCTGTCTGCCAGGCCTGTCTGAGCCAGTAACTGTCCATTCCAACACTCCAGTCACAGGAATCATCCCACCATATTTCTGTGATACCAATGACATCATAACCCTGTAGCCTTGCACACATCTCCAATTCCTCGTGTTTCTTTCCCATACTACGGGCGTTTGTATAGAGACATCTGAGCCGAGCTCCAAATGAGGCCAACTCAATGGTTGGAGCAGCTGAAGCCTCTCTACATTGCTCCAAGCACTTATTACAGGTGCTGGCAACCAACCGAGAGTATTGGGATGGATCAATGCCCCCCTCCCCCAACATATTTAGCTTAAAGCTTTCTTGATCAGCCTGGCAAGCCTCCTACCAAAACAGCTCTTCCCCTTCTTTCTTAGACCAACTCCACCAGCCTCCAGTAGACCTGGCCTCCTAAATCCAGTCCCATGTTCTAAATACCCAAACCTCTGAGTACAACACCATTGTTCTAACCATGAAACATGAGCATTGTTCTAACCATGAAGAAAAGCATCAAACCCCCTTAAGGAAACCAGTAAGCTTATATAAAGACTTTGGGCAAAAAGACTGTAGTGATAATAAAAATAATGTAAAAGAATTAGTTGGAGGAACAAAAAACGTTTTATGTTAACTCTCAGAAAGTTTCCGAGAGCTTAATCAGATTAATTGCCATCAGGGGTAATAAGCTCTAAATTAACAGCAGTGGCCCTCTCTACAGGCAAAAAAGCATCTATTACACTGTGTACTGTGTACATTGTCTGTTGTCTGTCACTGGCATACACTAGTGAGTGGTGGGATGTGAGGGAAAAAGGTAGTTCATTCTCATCTGCTATTCAGTATAACAACTTTAATTTCCTCTGTTTTCCATCCCATCCATTAAGGAGTTCTGATTATTTCTTTGGAAATTCTATATGGCACAGTGGTTACTGAAGAAAATTATCAAATACTCAGAGATAAAACTTTGAAAAGGTCAAAAAGCATATTTATTGATAAAAAAGCTCTAACTCTTTAGATTTCTAAAGTTCCTTAAATACTTCATCAACTTAAATGCAAAACTTAACTTCATGAAAGGCTATGGGATTTGGGGATTTGTTTGTGGGGTTTGTTTCGTTTGTTTTTTGTTTTGCTTTGGTTTTGTTTTTTAATCTCTGGTTTAAATTGTTTTGGAAATCTCTTTGCCTTTGTTTTTACCGTTTTTGAACTTAATGTAGTTTATTTCTCTGTAACTGCTTTCTCTAAACTAAATGGGCCATATCAGATATCTTAATCCAATTTCTTTTATGTAAACAGTAGGTATATTTCCTTGTTTTACTGTAGTTTGATAAACATAGGTCTTTCCAATACTGTTCTGCCTTGGGGCTATTATCTCTTACAATATATTGCTATCTTTTAAAGTGAACGTACAACAGAGAGAGGTCAAACACGAAAGGTAGCAGCTCTTTTGTAACAGAGAAGTTTGATCAGGTACAGTTTTGATGCTTTAAAATAACAATTAAAAAATGCAAGTAATTTAGAAGGTTCCAAGCTATTTCTTGAGAGGAGAGTCATATTGCAGGGTGATATGAAGTGATGCTAGCTCTTGAACTAGCTCAGACAGGCTTTGGTAGTTGCAGAGGACTTCTGAATCAAGAAAACGAGTATTACCAAGACTTAATGTGGTTCCACAGTTAGAAGTAATAGCTAACTACCTAGAGGGATAATTATGCAAATGAGAAAAATTTTGTTTCTGAAAATAAGGCCTTTTTTTGCTATTTTAAAGAAAATAATCTCACCTTCACAGACTTCCTGTTGCTGACTGGGCATAGATTAGTCGCAAAGACAGCTAATGTGAAAGGAAACTTAGAAATCTAATAAATCAGGTGTCTTTTTGACTGATTTTTAACATCGTAGAATATGTAAAATTCATATATTTCACAAACTACATATAATGATCTGGAGGTACATGGCTGACTTTAGTACTGCCCCCTTTTGTTAGCCACTAGTAATGAATGCGAACACAAAAACCGACAGCTTTAGTTCAACTAAGTTGTTTGAAATTGCAATTAAAAAAAGCCAGGCTAAGGAAGGTGTCTTGAAGTAGCTCTCACACATTCTGAATTAATGTTATATGACAAACTATACGGCTTTGACATCCCTTATACTCACTGTACGGAGACTCATTGGCTTCACTGGCCTTCGGGTCTGGTAAAGTGTGTAAAACTGAATGTCCTGTTTTAGAGGCTGAATACCTTCCTATTCCTTTCTGACAAATATTTCTGGAGCACAGTTTGAACTCATTTACATTGATTAGAAACTTTGTATGCTATAGCTGCTCTCTAGCTTTGAACTTTCTTAGTGGTTTGGACCTGTGTGTTACTGGGCTAGCACACCACCTACAGCTATTGCAATATTAACATATTTATGTTTAAAGATGTTTCCCATTAAGCTCTAAAGCTCTGTAACAATTGTCAAACAGCCCAAGCCATAGACTTTATTTCAGCATGATTAGTTAGTTCCCATTTAGATCAAAGGCTGATTATTTCAAGTAGAAATAAAGTACAGATATTCTAGAATAAGAAATGTTTTCACATGTGTTTGTTCAGGAATAGTTATTCTGGAATAGCTGTTCATGAATAGCTAATTTAGATTGCCTACATTTACTGATTGGTGATAGGGAATACAAAAGAGCAGAATTCAAAGGGACTTTTCATTCATCATTCTCTTGGGGGAAAAGGAGCAAAGTGACTTTATAGACTTTGTAAAAGCATTGATTCTCAAGCAAGTTTTTATCAGAAAGTCTGTTTTATAGCTTTAACTGTGTGAATTTGTTACAGAATTTTTTCAAGTGCATTGAAAACTTTTAAATAATTTAACCATTTCAATCTTATTAACAGAGAAATCCATAAGTGCAAAATATGATTAAAATTACTATAACTAGCAGTGAAAGTATTTTGTGTAGCAGGTTTGAAAGTTTATGTTACTAGGTACAAGATTTGAGAATGTGTGTATGAAAGACTTTTTTTTGTATTTTCAAGGCAGATATTAAAATAAACCTCATCCCCTAAGTCCTCTTTAGACCTCTCTCCTTTCTGCTCTCCAACTCCTGATTCTCCCAAGTTCTTTTTAGTCAAGCCAAGCTTTCATACAGGTGAGAAAAGCTAATTCCCACAATCTGCCACAAAAGGCAAGAAGCAGCCTAGAGTTGATGGACCTGTATATGTTGCACAACCATACATCCAGAAGTCTTGAAGGGAATAATTAGGTGTCCATGATAAAGTGCACTATTTGAAGCAACCTGAGATTAATTTGCTCTCACAAGCACAGTTTTAAGTGAGACAGGCCCTGACAGGTGTTTCTGTGGGACAGTATCTGAGCTGGTTAACATGAAGATGATCGAAAGGCCTGTACTAAGCCTCCCAGCAGTTCAAAGAATAACACCAGCCTATGCAGTTATCAGTGTCTGCACATCTGTATCACATCACTGTTTGTACACTATAAATTACTGTGTGTCCAGCCACGTAAGACAAGACTACTGTACTGAACTTGCCCACAAGAAACTCTTGTCCATTAGTTCCATATGAACGGTTCTAAGGAACAGTGTTTTGTGTAGCTGTCTATCAGAATATGCATATTTTAAGCCATTTACCTGAACTTTTAGCTAACATATCATTCTTCCATTGCTCTTTTCATCTGAAGTACTCACATGTGTTCGCAAGTATAAATATCTGAAGAAAAAAAAAGGAAAAATGCAAGAAATTTGTAGAACCCATCAAGAGCAGAAAATCACCAATAATTAGCGTTTTTAGTTATTTCCATCTCTGAAGTATTTTAACCTGATGTTAAGAACATTAAAGAAATAAGTATCAAAATATTATTGATAGTGATTTCCTTAAAAAGATATATTTTGTCAGAAAAAAATGTTTTAAAATATGCATATTACACAAACTACTAATGGTGACAGTCAGTAAGAGAACTTGTATTCATTAATTCCTCACGTGAGTAAGAATGAGCTGTACTGGTTAAAGGGAAGGATGCAGAACTGAGGGATTACAGCTACTGAGGGGTGTTGCTTTAGTCTCCTAGATAAGCCACAGTGCTTGAAAGATTCCCTTTTAAAACGGACTGAGTGCTTTCAGAGGCAGAAATTAGATGATCCAAGCAGTACCTTTTCCATCTTTAAATCCTCACTCTGCAAGTCAGGAACAGAGGGCTAGATAACAAGCACTAAAGCTGCCAGACTCTATGAAGGCAGCAGTGTATGTGTGCAACTAACTCTTGTATAGTAAACAGTAACAGACTGTGATTATTTGATATCTAAATATGCCATTTTGAATTCTGCACTTACTACTACACAAAGGTCAAAGAATACACAAGATACTTTCAAATAGTTTCTTTCAGATTCTGATGTTTCATCCATTCTTACCATCACAGTGAATATGTATGTTTGCTATTAGCTATTAGCCTCTAGCTCACTAAGGCCACCTTGGCTTCTAATCCCAATCAATCGAGTATGCCAGTGTCTGGATGTTTATTCAGTGAAAATAGTTTCTGAAATGACTTGTCCATTCAGCTTCTGTTTGAGAGTCTATTTATTTTCTCAACGCTTGATTCTTTCATTACGTGTCTGGTATTTTGAGCTTAAATATCCACCACTGGAAGAACACATTTCAAGAATATAAATTTTCAAGGAGGAGGGAGATGGGTAAGAAGAGGACAAAAAAGTTTTTACTTACCTCTTGTTAAAAATAAAATTAAAAAAGTAAGATTATATGTGATCTAGACTGTTTATTTTTTTTTGTCCTCAAGCCCTAAAGCAGGATCATGTCTGCCAAACTGTTATGGATAGGTGAGAAATGCCCAATTGCTCTGTCCCTCTCTTTCTCACAATCTATTTATATTCATCTTCATCTTCAATTCTAGAAAGAAATTTCTTTATTTCTAGCTTGAGTATGGCTACCGCTTCTTGTTTTGTCTGACTCAATAATAATTATTCAACTCTTTCTTTGTTAAAATCATCCATGCTCTATAGAAGCATGGTTTAGGATAAACTGCTGCATGTTGTATCATAAAAAATAAAAACATCTGAAATGAAAAAATACTTATATGATAATTTACAGTTCTTACAGAAACAACTTACAGTTGTCATCTTTATTTCTTCAATGTGATATTTTGAATTCATAGCAAATGCTTCTGATTTATAGAAAATAACCATTATTTTTACTTTTCAAAACTAAAGATACAAATTAAAAGCATTAGAAATTACAATTAGAGGCAGTGAAAAATAATTTAGAATTAAGAAATATTTTTTCTCTAAAGAAAATTTTGTGTTAGTTTGCTCATACAGAATACTTTTTTTGAATCTTTACCAATTGCATAAGCCTTTTTGAAAAATATTTTTCAGGGTTTTATTAATTTCTCAGAAATTGAAGCAACCATCTTATTTCACATGTAGCTTACAGATTTATCTTGACTGTCTAATTTTAGCCTCATGGTAAAAAATTCGATTTCTCCCACATGTGGATCATTCTACATGACTGATTCAGTTCACTTATTTTCTACTAACTTTTGAAGGAGTTCAGATAGCTAGCTTAGTCAAACAATCCAACTTTCAGATGGCTCAAGTAGGTGAGATGAGTGCCACCTCTGAAGTCAGTTCATGCTGGCTTCTCTGTATGACTGAACGTTTGTTTATCTGTTTGATGTTGTCCGTGCTCCCTGACCAAAGCATTGCTCACCTTCAGTGAAGGCACACAAAAAGCAGCAGCCTTTGGAGAACTTGTCTAGCACAGCTGGACACTCAGATTATCTCCCTCAGAGTCCTTGCACCAGCTGGCTGTAGTATTTTTATGAGACAGCAATTACACATTAGTTTCACTTCATCCTTGCAATAACCATCTCCCTTTCAATCCACTCATTCTGGGATACAACACTTGTCCTAGGACCAAAAATTAAAAAAAAAAAAAACAAACAACAAAAAACCAACCAAAAAACAAACAAATGAACAAAATTAAAAGGAAGGAAGAAAGGAAAAAAGAGGAAAAAGAAAAAAAAGAAGAAAACAAGATAAACCCTGTTTTTAGTATTACTCGTTGCACATGAAAACATTGAGGTGATGATACCTTTTCTAAATCTTCCTTCTGAGAACTATACTGAGACTGGGATATCTCAGTATCAGGCTGGTTACCAGGTGTTTTCTGATGAAAAAAAACTGGAGAAGGAAAACAGGAAAGATCGTTCTGAGATTTCATCATGTGAATGTGGTGCTGAAAAAAACCAGAAACCTGGTTCAGGGTCAGGTAGTTACTCTAGGAAGAGGTTATGGCAATATTAATGAAACAGAGGAAGAGGAGAAAGATACCTGTATAGGTCTGTCAGCAAAGCCTGCTGCTTTCCAGAGTATCTTGCATTCTGGGGCACTGAGGATTTTGTCTATTCTGAAAGTATGTTGATATTTCCCTGCTAAAAAAAATATTGTTTCTGCTTATAGAAGGTATGGTGAAGTTTAGAAAATGCTCCCATTGCACATGTAATTTGGCAAACAGCTGTACGGTTTTAGACTTAGAAATCAGATAGGCCCATTGGTTTAGAATAATTTCGAGTAGGAAGGCTGGGGCAATACTATACCTGTTTCTGTATATGTAGGTGAAGAGTTTGTTTTGTGCCTCTGTCCTGGGTTCAGCTACAGCAGTCATTTTTTCTCCTTCTTAGTCGCTGGGGCAGTGCTGTGGTTTTGACTTTCAGTCTGGGAACAATGCTGATAACACCGATGTTTTTAGTTGTTGCTAAGTAATGTTTACTCTGACCAAGGACTTTCTCAGTCCCATGCTCTGCCAGAGAGGAGGGGAAGCCAGGAGGAAGCAGAGACAGGACACCTGACCCAAACTGGCCAAAGGGGTATTCCATACCACAGCACGTCATGCCCAGTATATAAACTGGGGAGAGTTACCCGGAAGGCCCAGGTTACTGCTCGGGTCGGGCTGGGTATCGGTCGGCGGGTGGTGAGCGGTTGTGTCCTTTTCCCTTGTTATTCCTCTTATCATTATTACTGGTAGCAGTAGTGGTTTGTATTACACCTTAGTTACTGGAGAGCTGTTATCTCAACCTGTGGGAGTTACATTCCTCCGATTCTC
>NW_009943297.1:7388-27337 GCF_000696875.1 Nestor notabilis
GGGGGTGAGGAAGAAGGGGGGGGGGGGGGTGAGCGAGCGGCTGCTTGGTTCCAAGTTGCCGGCTGGGCTTAAACCACGACAGCCTCCAAAAGTAGGGACATCCATCTTGTGAAACAGAATTTTGGAAGAATGAAAATAAAAGTTATTAAGCTTATTTACAGTCTTAGGAACGGTTTTGAGTTTTGTTATGAGAAATAGAGGATTATTCTGATCACCTGTTTGTGCGGCTACAACACCTTTTGTAAGTCTCTGTGCAATGTATGAAGGGATTAAATATGTTTTCATGTTACTGAAAACCAGTCTCTTGACCCTCTAGGTCTGAAGCAAGGGGAAGGGTTTAGGAATATTCCAATAGTTTATATCCACAAAAAAGAAGTATAAAGTCACAGGAAAACAAATAGGTAGCTATTACAGAAAACAGAATGGTAGCCTGAATGTCAAAGTTTTGTTTGAGCCTTAGGCAATATCTGGCAGTACAAGAAAGATGCAAATTCAGCTATTTCTTTGCTGTTCGGGAACCTGCGATTACAACAGTACTATCCTTATTAGTGTGTAATGCTAATTCCCGAATGCACACACATTGCCCATGAGAGTATTATACTGCTAGAATTCACCACAGAACAAAACCTCTGCTTTGGTTTATATTTGCCTCCCCGGATAAGCACATCCTCTTCAATAATCTCTGAATGTAGTCCTAAAAGCATTTTACAGTAAATAAATATTCTTTCTCAACAAAACTTAATTTGATTGAAAGAATTATTTCTCAGAACAGTAAATATAACTTTAAACACTGAGCTACAGGTTAGCTTGCAGCTATGTCAGAGATATTCCAAAACCATCAAATTGCCCCAGAGAATTGCCTTGTACTCTTGCTTGACTATTCGTACCGTATGGCTTCTGTTCTCAAACTGGTAGCAAAGCAGGAAACAGAACATTTTGAAAACTCTATGTGGAATTGTTCTGTCAACATAAAACCAAATGTGGTGCCATTTCAGTTTCTGCTTCATGTTATCAATGAGGAAGAAAAGTTATGTTTCTACCTTGCACAATTACTCCAAAGTTATCTCCCAAAAAATCTGAGCAAACAAAGCATAGAATAAATGAAAGACAAAAGCAATATTCATTCTGTGAAAATGAACACTAAGTAAAATGAAAATAGTACGTAACAGTTCCTACTCCTTTTTTTTTTTTTTTAAATTAAACAGCTAAAGGAATGAGGATTATTTGTGTGTTGCTATTTCCTTCACACAATGCAATATAATACACTAATTCATGTATTTTCCTCTGAGAAAACAAGAGTGCATTTTCCCAAACTGATCTATCTGGAGTCCTCACTTCTTTATATAATTTCCTGATAAGCATAAAACGAAAGAATTTAAAATTTCAGAAAATTTCTAGGGTTTGCTGATCTGATAGCTTCTGAACAACTATCACCCCTGACCAAGAGCTTGGGCAATTGCATTCTGTATTTGCCATTCTTTTTGATCCAGACAATAAGAAGCCAGATTTTATTGCCTTTTGACCTCTGTGCTTACCATTTGCATACTCAGAGGAATGTGTCTTAACAATCACTCCTGTTCGTTATGTTTTGGCTACGATCAGTGCAGCTGATGAAGGACTCCATGTTCAATGTCTTGATAATCATTTTGTTCCTCTGGCTGATGTTGATACTCACATCTGCAAGGAGTTCATTAGAATTAATGGAGCTGCTCATATAAATGAAACTGGCTTTAGGAAATGTGGATTTTTAATTTTATTATTTTTTTTTACTTGTTCTGCTTTACAGTGAGGGTGGTAAGGCACTGGAATAGGTTGCCCTAGGAAGTTGTGAATGCTTCAACCCTGGCGGTGTTCAAGGCCAGATGGGACAGAGCCTTGGGCAACACTGTTTAGTGTGTGGTGTCCCTGCTCATGGCGGGGGGGTTGGAACTACACGATCTTAAGGTCCTTTCCAACCCTAACTATTCTGTGATTCTGTGTGATTCTGAGACACATAACATTCTTTCTTTCTGCTTCAGAAACAGTACAAAACCATTTCAAGAATACAGTGCCATGCAAAAGTCACTGTCTTAACTTTTCCCCATTTTGTAATTCATGAATACATGAACTCATTTCTAATTTGAGATAAGGAGTGGAAGACTATTGTGACATAGAAAGCAAATCTGTGAATTTATTCACTGACCAAGCCTTCTGAAAAGGGTATGAAGCAGCAGCTGTGCAGGCTACAAAAACTCAAGGACTGCTGTGACCTTGTACAGTCAATTCTCCATATATCCAGGATAGAAGAATCCATTTATTATGACCTCTGAAGAGAAATTCTTCCCGAAACATTTTACTGTGGTTTTATGCAAGAGCGGAGAATTAATCCCTTTGAAGGAATGTATCCTAGTACTTCTAGAACAGATGAAATACCTGTACAAACCTCAGCTTGTTCTTCAGTCTATCTAAAAAAAAAAATTAATAAAATATTTTTTTCTTATTTATTCAGTAAATACATTCACTCAGATCTGTAATTTCTTAATTTCTCAGAAAACTAAAAAATATTTTTTATGGACTTAAAGAACAGCCTGTTATTTTTAAATGGAAAGAACAAATATAAGTTTAACAAAATCTTGAAGGAGCTGACATTAGATATTTCATATAGCAGAGAATTTGCAGGAACTAATATGGCAAAATATTATTAGCATTCATGCACACAAACACAAAAGAAAAGAACAAGTTAAGGTTTTTGCAGGGTCTTATAGATTCCTGTTGGGTGCTTCTCATTATAAGTAAGAAAATCTGAGGGCTGTAGAAATATTTAAAATGGCAGGGTTTAGCCTATAAAACAGAACAATGACACACTTTCTCCTTATACTAATTGCTCTCTAACCAATTGTTGAATTTTTGCCATATATGGTTCGGTGAATCTCAGTCTGGGAGATTTTTAAAAAATATTGTGCTGAAACATCCAGTGAAAACAGCTTTTCCTGAAAAGGAAAGAAGTTCCTCACACCCCAGAGCTGCAAGGGAATGTTGAAAATGTGAATAATTTAGATGGAAAATGTTTGGCCCTTAAAGACAAAGGCAGTTTTTCATCCAATTTATATGTGTGTATATATATATATATTATTTTCCAATCTTTTTTTGTCATCTTACTTTATTTCATGATTTTCTGGCATAGGTGTTGAGGAGCAGTGCCAGATAATCCTACCTCTTGATGCTTTCAGGAACATAAGCTGACAGTCTCAATCACCTGCTTTTGTAAGAGTGTGTACACACTCACAAACAAATAAACAGAATTTTACATCTGATCGTGCCTCTCAGTGCAAAAAAGCAGACTTAGGCTGCAGTGTCTCCCTCTCGGAAATGCTGATTTATATGAATAGGATTCTCTTTCTCATAAATGGAAAAGGCAGTCCAGGAAGATGCGCACTTGCTGGAGAAAATCCATCTCTCTATTGTGGTAAAGCCAGGCTTACAATATTTTTAATCAGTTGGATGAGTGAACATATTTCATCCTTGGTCTTTTCAGAAAGAATGCAAACAGTAATTAAATATCATTATTATTATCAAACTATGATTATTGCTCCTTTGAGTTACTATGATTAATGTGAAGGTTTCTTGGTGGTTACTTGAATACAACCTTTTTTGATATATTTTTACTTTGTTAAGAGTTTCAGATAAAACTATTCTGTTTACTGAAAAAATAAACATATATAATATGTCAGTGCATTATACAAATATACATTAATCATGCTATGGTAGATTTATAAATTATAGAATACCTTCTTGCATTTAAGAGATGGCTGAAATGTGTAAAATGAACATGAAAGTATTTTCCTAACTTTTTTTTTTTTTAAATCAGTGTAATTCTGCAGTGTTACATTAGGTTGATAAGACATATCTGAATATATTCTGCAATTCAAAAGCATTTAAAAATCACCAGATTTTCTGACTGCCATTAAATGCAGATTTACAGATAGCAAGTGATTCGCTTATACACCAGTTCAAACCTATTGATACCTGCTTCTGTTATCTCCCAGACATTTGTAAACTGGTCCTCCAGATTACTGCAAAAAACCTCAAATGAATTCAAAATGCAGACTCTTAAATGGATTAATTAACCTCTCCACCCGTTACTTTACAGGCACTACTGTGAATATTAGTAAAGCATCCTATTGATTTTAAGATTTTTGCTTTGCATTATAAAGTCCTTCACTGGCTTTTTCCACAATACCTAAGAGAATTACAAACATCATATTTCCCTTCCTGCTGTTTGAATGCTGGTCCAGTAATGGCTCCTTTGATCTTTGTAAACCTTTTTTGAGCTGTATATTATTCCTTTTTTCTCAAGACTTTATTCCCTACTATACATCAATGTCTCTTGCTAGCATTAAAATCAAGACTAAAATCTGATGTTACATGTAGACTAATGGCATTATTCCGCTCAACTAGCAATGACTACAATAGTATCATTTTTTTTTTCCTGTGGCAGCAAGAGGTTTGACTTATTTATTATTTGTTTTGCATGACTTATTTTATGTATGTATGGATCTCTTTATTTATTTTTAAAGGATTTTGAGACACTAGTCAGAAGTATTTTATGAAAGGTTTACCATTTCTCAGAGACAATGTTATGGAAGACAGGACAAGAAAATATTTGTGAAGTAAGACTGAAATTTTAGAAATTTCCTTGACAACTATTCCCTCAAACAAGGATGTGTTATTAAAGACAAGTATTGAAAAAAATAAAAGGAAGTATAAGGAATCACAGAGTTCAAATTTCTTGGGTTTTTTTGGTGGGGAAGGAACTGGAGGGAATAAAACCTAACCAACCAAACGAACAAAAAAACCCAAAGAACTGTTCATGTTATGCAATCAATAATTATATACATCTCAACTCAAAAAAGACTCATTTTTTACCTTTGAAGTCTAAATTGAAGTATCATACAATCACCCCTGTACAAACAAAAGTGTCACAATTTTTGTCAGTAGATCAAAAGTACAATTCCCCACCTGGAGTACTTCCCTCAGTTCTGAGATGCCCAACCTAAGAAGGACATGGACCTGTTGGAGTCCGTGTG
Source organism: Nestor notabilis (assembly GCF_000696875.1). NCBI lineage: Eukaryota > Metazoa > Chordata > Aves > Psittaciformes > Psittacidae > Nestor > Nestor notabilis. Next base: position 12,455 of record NW_009943297.1, read on the forward strand.
ATTCCAGAGGAGGGCCGCGAAGATGATCCGAGGACTGGAGCACCTCTCCTATGAAGAGAAGGCTCTGGGGAGACCTTAGAGCAGCTTTCCAGTCTCTGAAGGGGACCTACAAGAAATCTGAAGAGGGACTTTTTATAAGAGCATCCAGTGATAGGACAAAGGGGAATGCCTTTAAACTAAAAAAAGGTAGATTTAGATTAGATATAAAGAAGAAGTTCTTTACTGTGAGTGTGGTGAGACACTGGAACAGGTTGTTGTGGGAAGCTGTGGCTGCCCCCTCCCTGGAAATGTTGAAGACCAGGTTGGATGGGACTTTGAGCAACTTGGTCTATTGGAAGGTGTCCCTGCCCATGGCAAGGGGCTTGGAATAGATGATCTTTAACGTCCTTTCTAACTCAAACCATTCTATGATTCATATAACCATCTTTGTTTATATTCAAATGAGAACTTCGGCAATTTCAATTACAAAAACCAAGCAGATTGAACTTTAGACACTGTTAAGGACAGTGTTTACATTTTGCTCTCCTCTTTTCCAAATATCCACCTTGTCAAATTCTGTTTTTCTTTCTAGTACCAAATTACATTCTGGTATGGGCTCAGCAAAGCAAGGGCAGAGAAGATTGAAGAAGAAGGTTATTAGCCTTCCAGGCCTGTAACGTATCAACATTTCCTGATCTATTATTGAAAAACTGTCAAATAATGTTCTAGAAAAGAACAGTCATTTATTGATTGTTTTGGGGGCTTTTTTTTCGTTTGGTTTGTTCATTTAGTTTGGCTTGTATCTTTGTTGCTTTTGCTATGTTTGAGGTTTTCTGTGTTATTTTGTTTTGGTTTTGGTGTTGTGGTTTTGGTTTTTTTTTTGTTTGGGTTTATTTTGTTTTGGTTTTTGTTTTGTTTTGTTTTTAATCTATTTTTCAACTCTGAATTCCACATTAAGGATTTGAAGAAGCTTTAGCAATACTTTGTGGCTGGAAAATGAATCCTTTTTCCAATAAATGTTTAATGTCTTTTCATGTAATCCAGCTTGAAGATACATCCCCATCATAGGACAAGACATGGTAATGGAATGCTCCTACATGTAATTGCAGAAACACATAACCTCTTTTCTTCATTCCTATTTATCTGCTTAAATTATATGTCTCATAAAGCAACTCATAGAAAAACAATTAAATGAAAATTACGAACAGGATATTTCCAGTTTAAATTAACAATTATTATAACTCTACAGATAAAGAAGTTGATGTACTGATGCAAATAAAATAGGCAGGATGATGCCTTCCCCTTATTAATTAAAAATACATAGCAATCACAGAAGTAATTTCTGAACAGTATTGCCATGGTGTGAGTTCTACTTCTTCCCAGTAAGCAGAATGAAAAACCAGACCTCTTCAGAATAATCAAAATTAATCAGTTCTAGGAAAATGAAAACATATCCAGATATGTTTACATTTCTTTAGTTGTCACTAACTCTTACTGCACATAACCAAAAGGGGCAAAATAATTTGGAGAGTAAAATAAAAAAAAAAAATAATTCTAAGAAAATCACATCACTGTATTTTATTACAAAAAAAAAAAAAAGGAAAAATTTCTGCACACACACACACAAAATAGTATTAAAAATCATAGCGTCCATCTAGATCAATGCATCTGTGGATTTAAGTATCAGAATCTGAGTTTAGAACCAGGAGATCAGAGCACATTATTTTATTCCCCAAATCGCAGTTAATCAAGGACAAATGTATTTTTACAAAGGACTAGAAACTTGCTATGAGAACTTCACAGGGAAAATAATTTAAATAAATTAAAGAAACAATTTTTTTTCCTCAGAGACCTAGCTATACACAGGAATAGTTTCACTGCTCTTTGGAAGAGCCTTTCAAAGAGGATGAAGAATCTGAATGTCATGTCATTGAAATAATTTAGTCCAGGATAACTGGTGTCATTTGCGCAAGACAGTAATTTAACTGTTAAATGAAGTAAGGATGGGTTTTTATTCACTTTTTAAAGCTGACCTGTGCATTAAAATGAACCAATGATCCACCTTTTTTTCTTTTTTTTTTCATTAATGATAATTGTATCTGAATAAATGTAAGAAGGCTTGTATGGGACTCAGCATACCAGCTTTAAAGAATACACAGATACACCTATATAAACCATCTAACAATAGCGAAATTATACCTGCTTTAAGGGGATACAATCTCCTACATTTGCAATAAACAAAATAAAGAGCAGTAGGTCTATGGGTAGAAAACCATCCACAGTATAAATGCATTCCATTTCAGTGGCTGTGGAGATGTATGCTAAATACCAGTTTCCACTCAAAAACAGTTTTCCTATATTTTTGGAGGACAGAACTGTATTGAAATGGAAGATCGCATAAGCAGCCTTCTTTATAGTGTTTGTGCAACACAGATATGATTTGGTCAGTCATCCATTCAGTATAATGTGTGACTTTCATGTGTCTCCCATCCTAAAGTGGTCTGAACCTATGTGCTTTAGGCTATCTTCAAAGCTGGATACTACTGTAAAAATAGGAATGCAAGTGTAGCTGGAAAAGGGAATTAGTAGAAATAAACTCCATTGCAAAGGAATGCTTTGTAGAAGACAAGCACATGTACATGTAAGGATTACTGAAATTACACACTCAAGAGACATTCAGATCATCAAAGAAAACTGCCACATGGTAGACCTCTTCATTTAGACACCTGATGCACTAAGTCTATTGGCATTTGAGATACTTGAAATATCCAAGAAGACTCTAAAGAACACTCTTGAAAGACACGGATTTCCTATACATTTTTTGGCCATATCTGTCAGCCCAACTAGGATATTTAGGATACTCTAGAGTTTCTCAAAAGACACTGTGAGCAGCTGAATGTCATTTCTTAATGTCAAGCTGAATACCACCATCAATAAGTTTAATTCCTTGAGGGTGAAACAGTCTAGAAAGTAAGCAGCTTGAGTTGCCCTTGGAAACTCAGGAGGTTTAGGAACCTGAGGCACTATGCCCTGGTATTTTGATAAAAGAATATAGAACAAGACGATCAGTGCTGATGACCTCTGTCTTGTTAGTGTCCAGTTTCATTCTGAATTTCAGTAAGCTATTTGGGTCAGTATTCTACAACAGCGAGTTTCAAAAGTTAACTATATTTTGCTCAAAATAGTGTTTTCTTTCCTGCAGATGTAAGATAGTGTTGTAGCTGGAACTCAAGACTTGAACTGGAAAGAAGGGTCTATTTCAGGAACCTCCTCAGACAGGTCATTTATTCAATTTCTGTATGAGTATCTCTAGCAGTAATACAGGCATAGCCATCTTTACTTATTTCACAATGTCACTTAATGCTCTTTCTGAAAAAAGGCTTATGCATGGGCTTATCTGACATTCCAACTGGGAAATTCATGTGCTTAAAGTTAAAAAAGTTATTAGATCATCATAGAAAGACCCTCAGTTCACTTTTCTTTTCCCAAATTTTATTTTACATACTTTGAATGACTTTCAGAGTAGATTTTACATTGCATGCCATTATTGTATTATAAATTCAAATAGAATTTAAGATAAAAATAATATGGTATCTTTTTTCATTTTATTTTGAAAAGTGTGTTTTACAGTATGCTACTTGCTGAACAGAAACCCTACTATGTTCCTTCTATACAGTGCTCCCTAACATAGACTGTAGTATCCTACATTGAAGGTGATGAAGTTTTACAAATTCTCCAACACAAACCACAAAGTATTAAGTTAGCTCAAGAAACACTTAGGATAAAAAGAAATCAACAGAAACCAATTCAGTGTTCATAACTTTATGAAGTGGCACAAAAATAAATAAGCCAAAAAGGGGGAATGCATTTTAAAAAATACTTGAAAAACATTTATTACTTTTTCCTAGAATAGAAAAGCATGTTGAAATAATTGACCTTAAAGCCTCCAGAAATGTTTAGTTTACTTTAAATTTCCTTTAGTCTGGATGTGGTCAATTTACTTAAAAATCTCTCCAGTGTCATATAATATTGTGTATATGTAATAGTTTCTAAATAGCAGAGAAACTTTTATTTATGAAATAACTAATTTATACTTTCAATCAAATAGAAAACCAGTGAGTTACAAGAATTTATTCAGAAACGGAAAAAAAGCACTGCCACAACTACACAGAGGTAAGCTAACTTATAAACAGAGCTAAAACTTATAAAAAACTGCAAATACACTTGTAAAATAGCTTAAATAATCAAGCCCAGATTTTAGTTATAGTAGTTTAAACAAATTTCAGAACTGTCACTTTATAAATTTAAACTATATTTTGGCTATAATGTACAGTGCTTTTACATCATATTAATAGGAATGTTAAATATTCGAATGCTGTGCATCCATCTCAGGGAGGCATGGGTTGTTTTCTGGTACATTTATAAAGTTCTGAAAAGCTTTCACAAAGTTATGAGTCAGGTTTCTCTTTTTTTAATGTGCTGGATAGCATTACCACACACAAGTAATTACAGACAAGTTACATAAACCAATACCTTCATATGAGATAAAGAACATGGATGTCTGACATTCACACCTCTGGCAGAAAGAAAGAGAAAAAATAATGGAATGTCTTAGAAATCAGAAAAACTACAAGTAGTAAAAAAGATAAATTATGCAAATGCTGAAATGTTGCATTAATATTGGTGACATTTCCATCTCTGTTGTTAAGAAATAACAAAGATGTTAGATATGTTTTAGCCCTCTCAAGGGATGCAAAATAAACTGAGTAAAAAGAAATGAGTGAGTTAGATAATAAATGTTGTCCGAATGAAATGCATTCTCTCTCTAACTAGACTTCCAAGGGAATGTCTAAGATGTGTGGTAAATTTTCTAATGACTTTGAAAAAAATGTGTAGAAAAGCTGGCTATTACTATTAAGTGAATTATTTATGATATTAGAGAGATTGATGTGTTTAGAATTCTATGAGTACCAAATAAATGGTAAAAAATATCAGTTCCTGAATAATAGACTTTATTTTTGTTAAAACCGAGAGTGGACAGAAAGAGAAACAAAACAGAGTCACAGATCTAGTAGTTTCATTATCAATCATTTCCAAACCTCACCTATAATAAATATTCTTCTCAATATTTGTATGGAAAGGATTAAACAAAAAAAAAAAATCATAAAACATGAATCCTGTGCTGCTATAAGAAAAGGTTAATAAAGAACCAAGTTATACTTGGTTGCATTGATTTGTGGAAGACACTAAAGTTAGCATTGTATTTCCAAAAGTTGTAAGGAAAAGGAGGAAAAAAATTGAGTGTTTTTCCAGCTACCTCATTACACATTGTTGTCCTGTGTGGAAGAAGTTGTTTGTGTTATTTAGCCAACTGTCTTTGCTATAGTGCTATCATTTAAAGGTTAACAAATGCTCCATAATGTAAACTGGGCACAACACTCTCATCAGCCCACAAGCCAGCTGCATTTTCTATCCTTAGGTTTTTAGAATCTGCAGAACAGTGAGAAATTGTAACAATATTTATTCTCATTTCTGCTAACGACCTCTGTCAATTTCCAATTCTTTTTTTAATGTTTTGTTTATAATGTTGAAAGACACAAATATATATTTGTACATGCATCTTAAATATTATCATCCTTGAACAAGGTAAGAAAATATTCCAGTTGTATTGAGAGCTCTGTCTATAGCTGCAGAAGTGACCCAAAATTCCAACCAAAGACCAACTTAACTTTTTGTATGTCACCTCAGCATGAATAACTGAACAGCACAAATGTAAGCATAAGCAAAACACAAAGAGTACTTACATGCTTTTTACCTATAAATGGAAGCAGCTTTCGTGGTTTAAAATTGAAAAAAATCATCTGGTCTTGAAGTCTTTGGATAAATTAGTAAGGCTTATTTCATTTGTAATATACAAAGTGATTTCATTATTACCATGTGCAAAAAATAAAATGATAAATATAAATATGTATTTTTATCTTTTTTTTTTTATTCCTTTACTAGAGATAAAGATAGAGCAGAATCTGTGAGCTTAAAACATATTATTTTTATTTGTCTTGACAGACTTTGTACCCAATATAATAAAAGGGACACTTTGAAGTATGAGTTAGTATATATAGATATGCACTTGGTGGTATCTTACTCTTATAAATTATACAATAATTTGGGGGGAATTAAATATTCATTTATGATAATGATGATGAAATACATTACTATAGTCAAAAATTACTCCCCCTCAAGAGATAAATTATGAACTTTCATGGAACTGATGCTGACGTGCTAAAGAACTGATACGGGCTAGAATTTTAATATAATATACTTACCAAATAATCTTCCAGAGCCCTAAGGCTGTGTATGAATATGTTCATTTACCCACCCTGAACCCTGATGACTTCTCTGGGGCCATATCTAGGCAGCACAGAATGTAGCACTAAATTAGTGTGCTTTTTTTTTCCCCCAATACTATTACCAGTTTTATATTAGAAATACACATTATATTATAAAAAATATAGATTATTTTTAGATTTGAAGATGAAATAATAGATGGAAAGGAGCTAAACTTATAGGCGGAACTTGGTACATGTCAACACGAGGTTCACTTGAAATTATTATAGGAATTTGGCAGTAATGATTTGAATTGTATTATTATACAGAGAAAAATAGTAATTGAATAGTACTTACTCATTTCTAGCTGCATTTTAATTTCTAGTAGATATTCCTCAACAAATGCACTTTTTCTTTCTCATTTAAGTCTCTGTTAAAATGTGTAATTATAAAAAGAGTGGGACATACCTCTTTTATATTTATATTACATTAATAATGCACGTTAAACCTGATTAAAAGTATGGATTGGGGGTGGTGGCAAGCAATAGCAAAAGTAATCGATTTCCCTTATTTCTTACAAATGAAACAAAAAAAAAAACCAAACCAAACAACTATTGCTGTAGCAGCTGTATTCAACAGCTGGTATCAAGACCACAGTTAGCATAAAAATTTCATATTATTAGCTGAAACAGATAAGGGTAAGTAGAGAAATCTTTGTACTTTCATAATCCATAGCATAAATGCTACTTTTATGCATTAAAACTAGGAAAAAGTTAAATAATAAATGTTTCAGACCAATCATATTGTTATTAATAGAAAATAATTAGAGTAATACTTAGAAACTAGAACCTTAAAATATTGAATTGAACTTTTATCTACATAGGTTCCAGATTTCTATAAATATAAGTAAATCATTAGTAGAGCAATATCACATATAAGGTCCATAAGGTTCATTATTTGCTATAACCTGCTAAATAAAGTGTTGCAAAACTTATTTAAACACACATTCACATGATAGACTGCTGTAATGATCCATGGCAACATATATGCATCCTGCACAGCGATCTTTTGAACAACCCTAATTCATCACAGGGAACAGTATATGTAACTTTCTGCTTCAGAAAATATAGGCCATTAATATTTGATTTTAAGGAGAACGCCCTTAAATTCTAGTGTTCACTATCTTAGTAGACTATATTCTAACACATCATCATAGAAAACACTTAAAAGGTGGGATTTTTTGTCAATAACACATTAAAACCTCTAAAAAAGCTTTTTGAACTGTCATTATTTACTGGCTATGAAAACTCTGTACTAGCAAATCTGTAACTCTGTGTGATGGATCAAAAGGATGAAAGGTGGACTATTAAACCATGTTTGGATGCACATTCTAACCTCCTCTATTTATCTTGATTTTGATGAGTCCTGAGATGTCCTTTACAAGTTGAAGCTCTCCTAGAAGTTCCATTTTGTTAATGACTGTGTATTTTAGTTACTTTATCCAGTCTCAGATATTCAAATAAAGTTACAATCACTAATAAGTAGGTTTTCTGAGGAGGGTATATTAGAAAACGTATTTGTAAGATATTTAATTCTAAGTCGCATAAATATTCCCACAATAGCAAAACTTCTTTTAAACATCAAGGTTGCTAACTACAACTTAAATCTAGCAAATAGTTGTGCATGTTAATAACTTTCTCTTATCGATTTAATGAAGAATAAACAAGAGCAAAGTTACTCACAATGATGACCATCCCATACCATCCTTTATTGTGGATTTCCTTAGGTAAATTTTCATTACAAGGTTTTTCTTCAAAGCAGTAAAATAAAAGCTGCTAAATATTTGACGTGGTTCAACCCCAGCCGGCAACTTGGAACCACGCAGCCTCTCACTCACTCCCCACTTTCTTCATCCCCCTGCTCCCGGAGGGATGGGGAGGAAAAATGGAGGAATGTAACTCCCACGGGTTGAGATAACAGCACTCCAGTAACTAAGGTATAATACAAACCACTACTGCTACCAATAATAATGATAAGAGGAATAACAAGGGAAAAGGACACAACCGCTCACCACCCGCCGACCGATACCCAGCCCGACCCGAGCAGCGATCTGGCCTTCCGGGTAACTCCCCCCAGTTTCTATACTGGGCATGACGTGCTGTGGTATGGAATACCCCTTTGGCCAGTTTGGGTCAGGTGTCCTGCCTCTGCTTCCTCCTGGCTTCCCCTCCTCTCTGGCAAAGCATGAGACTGAGAAAGTCCTTGGTCAGAGTAAACATTACTTAGCAACAACTAAAAACATCGGTGTTATCAGCGTTGTTCCCAGACTGAAAGTCAAAACCACAGCACTGCACCAGCTACTAAGAAGGAGAAAAAATGACTGCTGTAGCTGAACCCAGGACAATATCCAAACACATCATTTCCCTGTTTTCTTGTAGAGGTCTCAACAGTTCCATGGCACCATTATCATTCACATTGTAGACTGGCAGAGTCAGAATTGTATACATGTCTGTGGTTTTTGGTTTTTCCCTGGATGAATATGAAATTTATGAAGGAGCATGTTCAGATGAGACTGAATTGGAAGATTCTTGCCCATCTGCCCAGTTTGTTTTAATCTCAATTATGAGAACACAAGGGAATAAATCAAGCTTGTCTGTGTAGCTCTTTTTTCAAGTGATGTTTGTAAATTACCAAAGATGCTGCAGCAACACTTGTAATCAGAGGAAGGAGAAGGCCCTCTGTATGCAACCCTACTAATTAGTGTGACTTCTCTGGTACACTAAGAGTATTTTCCTGCTGCTTTGTCAAGTTCTACTTTTCCATCTTGCCTCCTAGCATACAGCCACTCTTTTTTGATGCAACTCCAGTCAAAGTTTTTTTTCTGTAAAATAATGTAGAAGGAGTGTGAAGTGGAATTGAGTCAGGGACTATGAGCAGCCTGAATACATGGGAAATGTTCCTTTATTTTATATTTTAAAATCTTACATTAGACTAAAGGATTAGCTTGCAAGCCTCATTTATATTTATTTCTATCCTTTGCTCAGCAGTTTGCTGTACATTCTTCAGTACCCAGCTATTTTTATTCCTACTTTTCATTTAAATGTTAAAAAGACAGATTCATTTCAACTTCAGGAGCTGTTCAAATACCTTAGATTGCCTGACTTAATGCAGAGAAATTCAGAGCTTAGAATGGAGCTCATCATGCTATGCATGCCTGACCCCACTTCAAGTATTAAACTGGTCTCAAAATGATGACCATTCTTTGTTGTAGTATTAAGGTTTATCTAGATGATATGTGGGGCCCAATTCTGATCCCATTAAAACTCAGTGGAATTTCATTCTTAGTAAGATTTTAATATAATTTTTCATAAAACTTGCCTATTTTTTGCTTCTATAACTTCATATGGCTATATCTATTTCAAAGGTTTTGTCATAGTAATGAATTTAAAAGAATAAAAGACATAAACAGAGAAAGATTCTGTTCTTGCTTATTTCAGGATTCTTCAAAGTGGCATGGCTAAATATCTTGGGAGGGATCTGGGATATGCTTGAACATGAGTTAACATCGTACATTGCTAGTAGAACCGGGAATAAAGAAGACTCTTGAGAACCAGGGTACTTAGACGTAGACCTGCCAAAATTAGGTCTCTCGTTTAAAAATTCTGCTTGTGTGTGCTGCAGTCACAGGAAAGACTTCATTATGTAGAAACAGAGAAAAGCACCAAATTTGACAAGCTTATTGAAACTCTTAAATATCCTGCTTAAATAATCATTCATTAAAGAAACTTGCCGCCTTACAAAAGAATTTATTTCTTGAAAGTCAGAATATAAATACTGTGAAATAGTACTACAACTGAGGGCCTAGTTTATAGGCAAATTAGTGGGTTTTGTCAGTGATCAAGATTATCTCTTGTATAATCCATCTTTCCTATATAATTTAAAGAGTAAACTTTCTAAAGATACTGAATTATTGCTCCTGATTTCAATGGTAACTGCATATCCTCCAGAAATGTGGCCAATAATTTCTATCAGTTTCTTTGATGAGGCCCTGATCTTGTAAACAATTTCCTCTAAGCAGGATGCTAAATGCACTAACAGTCTCAGTGAAATCATTCTTATTCTGCGTGAATACAGATTGGGGTCAGCTAAAAGACTGGGGCACAAGAAAATGGCACATTGGTAAATGCACTTGTGCCAGTGCTTGCAAAACTTTTGTGCAATGACAAGAGGTCATACAGCTTCCAGTGTATATGCAATACTACATGTGATATCCATTAGAAACTGATGCTATTGATATTATAATGTTGTCGTGGTTCAAGCCCAGCCGGCAACTTGGAACCACGCAGCCGCTCACTCACTCCCCACCCTCTTCCCTCCTCCCACTGCTCCCGGAGGGATGGGGAGGAGAATCGGAGGAATGTAACTCCCACGGGTTGACATAACAACACTCCAGTAACTAAGGTATAATACAAACCACTACTGCTACCAATAATAATGATAAGAGGAATAACAAGGGGAGAGGACACAACCACTCACCACCTGCTGACTGACACCCAGCCCAACCCGAGCAGCAAACTGGTCCTTCTGGGTAACTCCCCCCAGTTTATATACTGGGCATGACATGCGTGGTATGGAATATTCCTTTGGCCAGTTTGGGCCAGGTGACCTGTCGCTGCTTCCTCCTGGCTTCCCCTCCTCCCTGGCAGAGCATGAGACTGAGAGAAGTCATTGGTCAGAGTAAATATTACTTAGCAACAACTAAAACCATTGGTGTTACCAGCGTTGTTCCCAGACTGAAAGTCAAGAACACAGCACTGTACCAGCTACTAAGAAGGAGAGAAAATGACTGCTATAGCTGAACCCAGGACAAATGTAATAATACTTCAATATATAATAAAATTGTAACTATAGTAATATTTTCATCCCTTTAATGATTTAGCCATAAAATTCAGTGTCTATCCTTCATGCCTGCAGTTGATTTTAGCTTGAAGAAGTCTGTATTCTTCTGTAAATCCTTTACATTGAATATTTTTACAGGAAAGCTAACTTCTGTATTTTAATTTAAAACCACAATTAAGTCTCATGAATTGCTTTTCCCAAAGTGAAAACAATGTCAGTACGTTTAGAACAAACTTTTATTCACATCAGTGAAACACCTATTTTGAAGATATGGAAACAACCAACAACCACAAAACCTCCCAATAGCACAATTTTAAACTGCCAGAAAGATCACCTCCTGTGCACTTTTAACCAGTGACAATCTTCTCCTTAGGCAGCCTTATAGAAATGTATCTATTTATGATTCAGAGCTTTTAAGGTATGCAAAATTTATCACATCATTTTGAAAGATAAGCCAGTGGTTATCTGCCTTTAAAATTAGAAGTATTTTGTTGTGCTGATGAATTGACTTTTACTGTGGCAGTACTGCACATAGCTAGCTACACAGGTTAGGACATGGGAAAGATACTGCTTATACACTAATTCGTTGTCTATTCAACTTGGAGCTTTGGCGTTATTACTGACACTTTGGCAGACACTAGTTTGTGCACCAGATTTCTTAGCATATCAAAATGAACAATAAGTCCTTCCAGTTGTTTATTATTCATGAATTGTAATAAATAATGTTAATAATATTGCACTTATTAATTTAGCCCTCTTTTAAAAATCAGAGGTACAAGAACGAAGGCTGAACATGAGGCCGTTGAGGATTTCTCTTTTCATGTGGTCATTCCCGTAGCTCTAATCTATTTTCAGTAGAACCAAAAGCTAAATAAAAAACATTTCACCATATGGGATTGTATCCTGCAACAATAATCAATATATAGATATTTAATTCAAACAATAGAATTTTACTGATTTGAAGAAAACAGAAAGTTGCAAGAAGGTGAAAAACTCCTCAAACACTAATGAACTACAGAATAACCCAGAACAGGGTCTGTACCAGATGACATCCAGAGGTCCCCTCCAACATATATCATACTAGCCAGGTCTGAGGAACTGACTGATCATTTCTAACCTCAGTGCCTTAGGTGTGCTCCTGTAATGTATTGTTCTGTTTAATTTTAGTCTCAAAGTAACCTGTTCATGCATGTTAGACTGCTACGTTGTGCAAACCAAACCAGAAGAAAATAGAAATTCTTGGAATATTCATTTCAGCAATGTACATCTGATGTGGCTTAAAACATTGATGTTGCTGCATCCCGGATAAACCTTGAGAAGTTGAACAGATAAAAAAATAGCGTGTAACCAGATCAGAGGTTGTGGCACTTGTACATTTTAAATATATAAATCAGGGTATAATTAATATCAATCTACCTTGGACCTATGGATAGATGTATTAGAACAGTGTACTAACAACAGTGTGTATGTATTTTTTAACACCTGTGATTGCAGAGTCAGATACAATATACAAGCATTTGACAGAAGCATGTGAACTATTTGACTGCTAAAGTGGCAAGGAAAGATGTGTGTAGTCAAATGAAAGAGACTGCCATGTGTTAAAATGTTCCCTCCAAAGCATTAAAACATTGCCAAACAAACGACAAGATGAGTACAAGGGACTGAGAATGAGCAGAACATCCTTCCAAATACATTAGGATATTGACTGACAAAACCACAAACAGGGTGAGCAGCATCAGGAGCAGGTGAATCTTCCCTTTATTTTTTTGGCAGGTTTGGGAGGGGGAAATAGCATAAAACAGGCATAGAGAAGGAAAAGCAGAGAAGAAAGAAGACAAAGCAACTTCATTTGTGGCTTCTCTTTGTTGAGTTGGTCTCAAGCCTTGTGACCAAGGACCACCAAGTACTGCAGTCATCAGCAGCAACTATACAGCATCACCTCTGTGGCATTTTGTACTCACAGGTAATTAGAAATGTTAAAGACTAATAATTTCATCTGCATAGTGATAATTATTAACGACATATAAGAATTAATTGTAGGCACTCAGGGTGCTGTTAATGAATGAATTTAGTAAAGTTTTGGTTTAGAGTTTAAAACTGTCCTGACTTGTCAATCTTCTGAAGGTTCTTGTCACAATGATATCTAGTTTCGCTGTTTGTATAACACACAGACACATACTCAGTTACAACAATCAGTAGAATAGAACGGTACCTTATAATTAGTTTTCCTAGAGTTTTGCATTTCTCTGAAAAGATAGAATTACAGTGAACTACAGCAGCAACACTTGCAGGCAGCTAAATAGCCTAAACATTTACCTAATTGATTCAGACTTTCGGATGTAAAACTAGATATTCCCTTCAGTGAAGCAAAGAAGCTTGATCTTTATATCAGCATTAGCAGTGTACAGACTGCAGGAGATACAGACAACACAACAAACCAATATGATTAAATTCTGACCCTTTATTGAGCCCGAATAGCTGTTTATATAACCTTTCTAACTGTCCACAAGAACTCTATACAATCCCGATTGGCTAAATCGCACCTAACTACAGCTCATGATAGGTTTAAGCTTTCAGTACACACGAAGGCATTATCAGTCCTAAAGTATGCAGAGTTTCTTGTTACATAACCTGGAGTTGTTTTTCCCGAGCCAGCTCCCTCATTTCACATCCGTAAATATTCTTTAAATAACCTTATCATTAGGCCTTGGTGCCTAACTCAGACTCTTGCTATTGACATGAGTCCTGGATTGCTCATGTGCCCATTTTGTTCCAAATAGTCCTCCACATACAGACTCTGACTTGATCATTAACTGTTTGGTTTTCCATGGAGACAAGCATGTTTAAAGAGAAAAAGAAAAAACAAACAAAAACCCAAAAAACCCAAAACTAAGCAGTAAAAATTCTTTAAAAATAAACGTCTTTAGGGATCATGGATTGGATGATGCCCTTCAAAACTTGCAAGATGATTTATGCCTTTAGATATTTTCAGTAATGCTATGGGTGTAATCTGTGCCTTTAATCACAGTAATCCCTTGAACATGCTCTAATAAACTTCTGCAACTACATATGTTTTGTCGTGCCTCAACATCATATGTAATCAGAGCTTCCACCAATTTAACAGAGGGCAGTCACCACTTACAGAAACTAAACAAGATGACAGTTGAAGCAAATATTACCTTTTATTTCACATTTCACTATTAACATTATATGGAATTTTTGTTCTAGTTGTTCTAGTCTATTTCCTAGAACTTCCGTTTTAGAGTTGGGGGAGGGGGTTGTGTCTGACATATTCTGTGCAACAACTGAGTAAACTGCTTTGTATATTTAGATGTGTGAAACACAGAAAGAATGGAATGGAAAAACTAGTGTAGCAGGAACACAGTTCATCACTTCCATCTCATTCTTTAAATTTTTGAGAACTCCTAACTTTTCAAACACCCATCAATATTTTTTGTTAATGTCATTATTATATAACTAAATTTGGATCTTAAAATGTACTTATATTGTAATGGTCAACTTTAAATTGATTACTAAGAAAGATATTTGATGGATGTATTGATCTAACATTATGTAAAATAATAAAATAAATATATTTTAATACAGTTTGATAAGTTACTGTAGAAGTCTTGTTCCTGGTAATCTGGCTGTGTGATATAGAATCATAGAATAGTTAGGGTT